>NW_021824523.1:0-18322 GCF_006345805.1 Octopus sinensis | reverse complement strand
CACGTTGCACACAAAGACATATACATACACTCACACGAACAAACACATACACACAAACATATACACATACATATGCGCACACACAGCAAATAGAAATCACACAAACATACACACACACACACACACACACACAAAAGTGCCCACATACACAGAGTCATACACACACCTTAGTGAACTCTAAGACAAATAAAAAAACCCACACGCACAAACACAAGCACATATATACAAACACACACACATAGAAACGTGCACAGAGACACACACACGCCATTTTGGACTCTAAGGCCAGTCCCAAAACCACTGAACCATGACAGACAAGCCTAGAAACAAAAAAATCTTCTTGATTCCACAATGCTCTCCCCCACCAACCACCCACACTATTTCTAAAAATAGCAAACATTTCTCATGTTTTCTATGAGACAGAAGATGATGGGTTGAAAGGTTGGTCATTCCCCTAAAATGCTGTATAAATACTTAAATATGATTCCTTCTGTATATATGCTTCTAGGTGGAGGCACAATGGGCCAGTGGTTAAGGCAGCGGATTCGCGGTCCCAGACCGGGCGTTGTGAGTGTTTCTTGAGCGAAAACACCTAAAAGCTCCACGTACTCCGGCAGGGTGTGGTGGCGATCCCTGTTGTACTCTTTCGCCACAACTTTCTCTCACTCCTTCTTCTGTTGGCCTGCTCGCTTAGCCAGCGGGGTGGCGTCATTTGAAGGCTAAAACAATGCGAAGTGCATTGTGACCAGCAACATCTGATAGCCTGGTCGGTCACGTGATAACGTGATATGCTTCTATACAACTATGATTTTTGATGACCTTAAAATCATTATAAATTTATTTTACTACCTATTTTGTACACTTTCATGTAACCTGTTTAAACAAAAAGCCCTTATTAACATTTTCCTATCCTTGTCAAAGAATCTATTTTTTAACATTTTCTTATCCCTATCAAAGACTGTGTAACTGTATTTTAATACAATTATGATAACCAGTTTTTTAACACAACAAAGCTTATACAAAGCTTTACATTTTACTTTTGATAATTTTTTTTAAAAAGTGAAACCGGTCAAGTCAATAAACATCTTTAAAAGACCTCTGCATTTTCAAACCCTTTTTCCTATATATACGTGTGGTCTAACTTAATAGCACCACTTGATAGGATTATCTAAATCCTTTTTTAAGTCAAGTTTTGTGGTATTATGGTCCATTCAAGTAGTGAGAATTTGTTGAGTGAGTTGTATCCAGGTATGGGTGGCTTGTCTGGTATTCCTTGAAGAAATCTGTTCAGACTCCGTTTAAAGGTGATGGGATCCTTTTCCTCTTTGATCAGTTTTGGGACAATGTTAAACAGGACAGGGCCTGTAGAGGAAAAGAAATTGTGCCGCAGTGTACCTATATGTTGTGATTCTGAATTGAGCAGGTGACGTACGGTCCGTGGTCCCAGCCTTGGATGAACCTTAAAACTAACGTTCAGGTTGTTTGGGCAATGCTGGCGTATATACTCCACATCGTACAAATGATGTACCGTTCGCGTCGGCGCTGGAGAGAGTAGAGTTTCAAGGTTTTAAGGCTGTCCCAATAATCAAGATCAGTCATGCCTTCAATTCGTTTATTGAGTGCTCTCTGGAGTGATTCAATTTTATTATCCACTCAGTAAGAGTGGAGAATGCTTTTACAAAGATATTCTTGAATACTGTTCGGACGATCAATTTCCGTGATGAGTAATCAAACGGTTATACGCTGAATATCGAAAAAGAAACCGGGCTCTGAACTCAGATTGAACCCCCTACACCCTTTTTTAAAAATCATTACTTTATATGTTGTTTATACTCCGTTATACTTCCAGTATTGAGTGCGTCTTTTCACTAATACGAACTCAATCTATGCAAACAGCAGTATTATTTCAGCGAAGTGATGTGGTTACGTAGCTTGAGTTTTGTACGTAACGCTGATGTATGATATATATTTCGATTAGACATTGAGACAGACGCTGACGTGATAACTCTAAGTTGGGTATCTGAGCCGTTAAAATGTCACCAAAATAATTAGTGGCATTAATAAATATAGTACATGTATATATACATACATGATATATATATATAATATATATTATATAATATATAATATATATATTTATATATATATTTATATGGCTGCTCTCGATTATTGGGATCGCCTTAAAGGCTTGAAACTCTACTCTCTCCAGCGTCGCCGTGAGCGGTACATCATTTGTACGATGTGGAGAATATACCACCAACTTTGCCCAAACGACTGAACTTAGCTTCAAGGTTCATCCAGACTGGGACCACGGGCCATACGTCCCCTGCACAATTCAAGATCACAGCATACATGTACACGCAAACATAATTTCTTTTCCTCAACAGGCCCTACCCTATTTAACATTGTCCCGAAAGAGATCAAAGAGGAAAAGGATCCCATCGACTTTAAACGGAGGTCTGGATAGATTCCTTCAAAGAATACAGATAAGCCACCCATAATTGGATACAACTCACCCAAAAGAACTCACTACTTGATGGACCATAAACAAACTTGACTTAAACAGGATTCAAATAATCCTATTAGGTGGTGCTATTAAGTTAGACATGGCCTGGACCAATCTTTGGTCGAAACATATCTAAGTTTATCTAAGTTTATATATATATATACATACGTACATACACACACACACACAAATACGCACACACTCACACACACACGCAGACACACACATATATATATATATACAATTGTTAAAGGGGACAACAATCATTAAGGCAAGACAAACATCTCAAGTCGTATACAATATTATTAGTGGAAAAAATTCAAAGTCTTACAGCTGTTTCCGAGATATCCTAGGGTATGCCCGGGTATGGGATATTCCGTCCTCAGAGACAAGTAGGGAAAATGCGAATGGTATATATTAATGAGATGACGAGGTAGAGGATGGGAGTAAAAGAATAAGGAGATGGAGAGAAAGAAGAAAAAAAGAAGCATAAAAGTTCATAGTTCAACTTTCCGAAGTTGTAGAAACCAGAGCATGAGTCCTTAGGTGCAATCCTACATAGATCCATGAGCGTAAGTCTTTAGGGCTCTAGGTAACCCGTTACAGTACTTACCTAGCGTACCTAATCGTTTAGATCATCTCTGAACTAAACCCCCATACTTTGTACATATGTATATATATGTATATATATATATATATATATATATATATATGTGTGTGTGTGTGTGTGTGTGTGTGTGTGTGTGTGTGTGTGTGTGTGTGCGCGTGTATATATATATATATTACAGTTCTATATTTAAGAGATGAGGGATTATGTACATTATTTACATTATTTACATTTGACGGATTTTT
Source organism: Octopus sinensis (assembly GCF_006345805.1). NCBI lineage: Eukaryota > Metazoa > Mollusca > Cephalopoda > Octopoda > Octopodidae > Octopus > Octopus sinensis. The sequence goes on along the minus strand of NW_021824523.1, from coordinate 14,964 downwards.
GTCCTCATCTTGTTTGTTGTTAACACAGGTTTTCGGCTGATATACCCTCCAGCCTTCATCAGGTGTCTTGGGGAAATTTCGAACCTGGGTTCTCATTCCTAAGGTATACATGTGTGTGTGTGTGTGTTGTGTGTGTGTGTGTGTGTGTGTAGGGTTTCACAAAAACGTGTATACACATATTGAACTGTGTATATTAATACACAATTTATATTCAAAATTAGATTGAATCTACAAGCAGAATTCTATTATAATTTTTAAGAACGTGTTTTCAAACTAATGATCTTTCTGGTCCAGACACTGCTCATAAATTGGATCTATAGAGTCACAAGCTTCAAGAAACATTTCCTTCAGTATTTGTGCACATTCTTGTTTAATAGTTGTCCTCAGTATGCCAACCGTAGCCAGTTTTCTCCAAGAAAACTTTTCTTTTAAGTATCCCACTAAGACAAAATGTGGTGGTATGAAGTCTGTTGAACGCAGAGAACATTTTACTGAACCTCTTCTCCAAATCCACTTGTTTGGCAAGATCTCAATGAGGTAAGCACTTACTTTACTACCGTGGTGTGGAAGGGCGCCATCCTGCTGGATATAAAACTTCTCTTCAATGCTTCTCCTCTTGAACGCTCTACTTCTTGAATACTTCTCTTCTTCAGTGCTTCTCCACTTAAATATTTGGCATAAAAATTGCTGCACTAAGTTCAAATAATTAAGACCAGAACACCATCAAAATGATCCAATTAATTATTGATATTAATGATTATTTCGTCCTTCGCGTTCTATAAAATAAGTACCAGTCGAGCACTGGGGATCGAAATGTCATGGATCGATATAAATAAATATTCAGTTGAATATTGAGGTCAATGTAATCGATTAAGCCCCTCTCCCAGAATTACTGGCCCTATGCCAAAATTAGAAACCAATATTTTAAAGGAATTTAAGGAGCGTGCTGGCAAAATCGCTAGCACGCTGGGGAAAATGCTTTGCGGCGTTTCGTTCATCCTTACCTTCTGAGTTCAAATTCCACTGGGACGACTTTGCCTTTCATCCTTTAGTGTATTAAAATACCACCTCAGAGTAATTATAGCAGACCTTACTGAAACCTTTCTTGAAGCACATACAGATCCTTATTTGAGATGATCTGGGCTAATGTAATCATTTAGCAAACACATTATGATGTGATCGACTGTCCCACCTTTCCACAATACAATTACTATTTCGTTTGTTGTTAATAATCTATGCACATATACTCCTTGTGATTATAGAATCTATGCGATAAAATATTGAGTAGATGCACATCAAGTCGAATTATCAGACTGCATCGAAAAAAAACCCATTATCACTGAAAGTTTATACTAGATTTATATTACAAAATAATTACTTCTCATTCACTAATTTAATGTAGTCAAATATCGGAGAGTATGATGGGAACCAAAGTTGCCTCGATATATGCCAACCTAATAATATATTTGGTGACGCGTTCTACACGTATCTAAAAGAACATTTGAATAGATACCTTGATAACTATTTGATTCTATGGCTGGATGATATACACAAACTAATGAAATTTAAGAATTTAATAGATAATATAAATGACAATATTCAGCTAACGATGAAATTCAATCAGAAAGAACTACCATTTCTAGAAATGGCTATCATGAATAAATGTAGAAAAATCTATAAGAAACCCACGGATTCCAAACAATACCTTTTTTTCACATCCTGCCATCCTTTCCCATACAAAAGTAAACATACCCTTGAACTTAACAAAAAGGGTTTGTAAAATTGGTCAAATATTACAAAATGTAATCAGTGATTTAAAAAAAAAAACAGGAAACAATACTAATTCAAAGAACGTTCTCATTCAATCATATTGTAAATGGAAGAGAAAGGGGAAATGTTTCGATCCCTATGATCTCAGAAAAATAAAAAGTAAGGCCCCTAAAATTCTTTACCCTTTCACTACTTTTAATCTAAGAAATGATGAAATATCTAACTACACACAAAACAACATATCTATTATGTTTAGAAAATCAAAAACTTAAAAACGAAGCCTCGAAAATCAACTTGTCACCAAAGCAAAAGGTAACAGAAGACTTTGAAGGATATTCTTACTTCAGCAAGGGTTTCAAACAAGTGACAAACCCCAGGGATACTAAATATGGTAGGGCAATTTGTGGAACGTGTCTATACTTTACTGAAGGCACACAATTCAAATTTAGATACAGACATGACTTTAAAATAAAAGGAACTTTTACTAGAAAAATCCCCAAATTTAATTTACACCACAACATGCTGTGGGTGCTTGCAAAACTACATCGAACAGATGGGATTACGTTTCGCAGAAGATTGAAGGAGCATAAACAACAAATAAATAATGAAAACACTAGAAAAATTCGGTCAGCAGATATATAGCAACTGGTACCTGAATGAAACGACCAAATTTTAAAATGATTCCATGTTACAAACGCTCAAACTCTACCACGAAATAATAACAAATGAACAAGCAAAACCAATTTATTATAAAAGACAATCCTTCTTTGAATGATTGGCAAGCAATATCCCTAACATAACGACAATTCGGATACACTTAAACGGAAGCGCACGCACTTATTCATATACTGTTTGGATATACGTACTGTACATCAATAATATAGATGTTCGCGCGTGTGTGTGTGTGTGTGTGTTGTGTGTGTGTGTGTGAACTGTGCACGTAAATAGTTTTGACTTGCATGAAAAAGTTCAACTGGGAGTGGCTGTGTAGTAAGTAGCTTGCTTACCAACCACATGGTTCTGGGTTCAGTCCCACTGCGTGGCACCTTGGGTAAGTGTCTTCTACTATAGCCTCGGGCCGACCAAAGCCTTGTGAGTGGATTTGGTAGACGGAAACTGAAAGAAGCCCGTCGTATATATGTATATGTATATATACGTGTGTGTGTTTGTGTGTCTGTGTTTGTCCTCCCAACATCGCTTGACAACCGATGGTGGTGTGTTTACGTCCCCGTAACTTAGCGGTACGGCAAAAGATACCGATAGAATAAGTACTAGGTTTACAAAGAATAAGTCCTGGGGTTGATTTGCTCGACTAAAGGCGGAGCTCCAGCATGGCCGCAGTCAAATGACTGAAACAAGTAAAAGAGTAAAAGAGAGAGTAACTATTTCTTAACTTATATGAAAGCAGAGTATTTTACCAATACCACATAGACGTGACTCAAATTGTTTTTTTAAAAAGAAAACATTATATGTGATTCCTATCAAATGCGTTGAGGGCCATGTTCTTTTTTTTCTACTTACTTGCACACAACTGACCTGGTAAGATAGGTTCGTCCTACGCTCCCCCTCATCAGCACCCACCAGCACCACAAAAGTTAAAGTCATATGGACCTCACTGAAGCTACTGTTTATAAAAAAAAAAAAAAAAAAAACATGAAACTCCTAGAAAATGTTTTGAGAGGCACGTTCTTTTCTTTGTTCACACACTCACACACTCACGAATACACACACATATACATACAGAAACAGACTTATATAATATATATATATATATATGTATGTATGTATGTATGTATGTATATACACATATAGACAGACAGACAGATAGATGGGTAGATACGAGAGAGAGAGAGAGAGAGAGAGAGAGAGAGATGGAGAGAGCGTGACGCAGTTCATATATTTATGCATGCAGGTAAGGTGTTCCTCTCGTCACCACGTGCCGGGGGTTGGAATTTAATAGACGAAAGGTATGCGACCCCTGTCGTATGGGCATATGTGTGTGTGTGTGTGTGTGTGTGTGTGTGTGTGCTTGTGCACGTGTGTGTGTGTATATATATATATATATATATACACACACATATATATATATATATATATATATATATATGTGTGTGTGTGTGTGTGTGTGTGAGTATGTATGTATATATACACACACACGTGCACAAGCACATGCGTAGGCATACACGAAAACACGCGCATATGCTGAGACATACACACGTTTGTCTATCTGTGTGACAATGTGGTGTCGGTTACGTCACACATTGTCTGAACTGATATATTTCAAAAAGTGAACACTGGCAAATATAAGGTCACCTATTTACTGAAGAGTCTAACAGCTATCTGTTGATATCGTGTAGACGAAGGATTTTTGTACCAAGCTTTTAAATCTTATATCTTTTCCTCATCCCGACATCCAACCGTCCATGAATACCTTTGCGTGATATACATACTAATATAAATATATATATATATATATATATATTATATAATATATATATAGAGAGAGAGAGAGAGAGAGAGAGACGACAGACAGACAGACAGACAGACAGACGACCGATAGTTAGATAGATAGATAGATAGATAAATAGAGATAGATAGATAGATAGATAGATAGATAGATAGATAGATAGATAGATAGATAAGTTTCTTTATTGGCCACACAGGGCTGCACACAGATGGGACAAGTTACAAGGTAGAGCTTTTCTTTTGGGGGATGAAGAAAACAAAAATAAAAAAGGGGTTGGCGTAGGTTTTCGATCAAGAGGGATCGTAAAAGGGAAGAAAAGAACAAAAAAAGAGAGATAGATAGATAGATAGATAGATAGATATAGATAGATATGTTTCTTTATTAGCCACACAGGGCTGCACACAGATAGAACAATTACAAGGTAGAGCTTTTCTTTTGAAGGTTAAAAAAAAAAAAAAAATATAATAATAATAATAATAATAATAATAAAATAAAAAATAAAATAAAATAAAAAAGGGGGGGGGGGGTCGATCAAAAGGGATCGTAAAAGGAGAGAAAGAGGAGAGAAACAAAAAAAGGGGGGGTTAAAAAAAAAGGGGGAGAGGAAAAAAATTGATCAATAGGGATCGTTATCACAGAAATGTCAATATGAAGTGTAAAGGGAGGACAGGTGAGGTTTACCCGTGGAAAGAAAAGCCTACGGAAAAGACCACGGTAACCTCGGTCAATGAAGTCACATGTTATATTTCTTTTTTTTTTTTTGCAAATAAGCAACTCTCTGTATTAATTTTTACGGTTCATAGAATCATAGTCAAGGTGGCTTCGTCATTCATACGTGCCATCCTTGCTACATTCACCCATCTTTTTTTAAAACATTCACTAGACAAAACTTGCCTCTCTACTCTCACTTTTTTCTTCAAGTGATACTTGAAGAAGTTGATGAGAGATTGACCAGAGAGGAAAGTGTTTGTCTCTAATCCTTTCAGACGCGTCCACCAGATACATTCTTTCGCCATAGCCACAAGTATGATAAAAATAGCTCTTCCTTCCCGTTTGAAGGAAGGAGGCGTGACGATATTAACGATAGACTCGGCGGATAAACCGACACGTCCCACACGTGACAGCAGTCGTTCGACATAAGCCCACAGGTGGGAAATTGCTGGACACTGCACGATTGCGTGCAGAGCGGTTTCGTCGCTCTGCCCGCATCTCGGGCAGGTCGGCCCCGTGTTTCTCGAGCCATGCCTATAGAGCTTATCCCGAACGGGTAGCGCTTCTCGGTAGCACCGCCAGGCCAGGGATCTCTGGAAGTTGTCCATAGGTCCCGGCCGAAAGTCGTTTGAAACAGGCGGGTCAGGTATTCCTCGTCGACGCCCAGGTTTGCCCCGAGCTCGTCGTCGTACCTCCCCTCCACTAATCCCCTATAGAATGCTTTGGTTGTGTTGAAGTCACTCAAGGTCGACCCGGGACGGCAGAGTTGCTTGAGAGCAACGCGACACTCGCGGTGCCATTCGCTCTTCTTCGGCCTCTTTTTGATCCACGACTGTAGTTCGGTCATGGAGACGAGTTGCGGGAATGCGTGCCTCACAAACGGCGACCACACCTGTTCACCGTCGTCTACATAGAGCCGGAGATGTCGCAGTCTCAGCGCGTGTCTGCGCATCATCAACCACGGCATGCCCAGCCCTCCTTTTAACGGGTGTTGACAGCAAATGGATCGCCTGACCATCGGGACGCATCCTTTCCACAAGAAGCGGAAGAGGATGCGTTCTAGTTTGGTGATGGTAGGGTCGGGACAAGGTACGACGGTCAGGCGGTAGTAGATGATGGACGCGATGTACGCGTTCACACCTCCGCCCGACCTTTTAGGGACAGTTTCCTCTCGGCCCATTGCTGGGCGAGAGTGACTACCCTACTCGTTATCTCGTTCCAGTTCTTCTCCATTTGGAGGTCCGGACCGAACCAGACCCCGAGCAACTCAACCGGGCCGTCTGTCCAGCGTCCCACGACGGAGGTACTGGTGGACGGCATGGGTTTGCTTCTCCAGGTGACGAGTCGCAAGCCCACTGACTTTTCCCGGTTGATTTTTGCTCCTGTCACCGCTTCGTAGTCTTTCAGTGTCTCGCCGACCCGCTCGATGTGCTCGTGGCTTGACACTATGACGGTGACGTCGTCCGCGTATGCAGACACGCTCGTCCCGCATCCCAATTCTCGCGGGATGCCCCTCAGAGTCGCCAGCTTCCGCAGTAGTGGCTCAAGAGTCAATACGTATAGAAGCGCGAGAGGGGGCATCCCTGACGGACCGAACGTGCAATGTCGAAGGGTCTCGATAGATGTCCATTTACGCGAATTACCGAACGGATGCCTCTGTACAAGGCAGCTATCCAGCCGCGGAAGACGGGACCGAAACCAGCCGCTCTCAGGACTGCCTCCAAGTATCGATGGTCTACCCTATCAAAGGCTTTCGATTGATCCAAGTTGATCAGGGCCCCACCCATGCCAGGTTCGTTAACTACCCTGTCTATGATGTAGCGCATCAGATGAGGTTGTCATGGATGCTCCGGCCCGGCACGGCGCACGTTTGTGCGTTGTCGACCAGTTTCTCCATGACAAGCGCCAACCTCTTGGCTAACACCTTTGTCAAAATTTTCAGGTCTGCATTGAGCAGAGTGATTGGCCTAAAGTTATCTATAATGTTTCCCTTGTTTGGATCTTTCTTCAGAGAGTTACAGCTCCTCGACTCACAAAACCGGGTATGCTCCCGTTTTGCTGCCAGTTGCAGTATACCGCTGCCAAGACGTCTCCAAACAAGTCTGGCATGCAATAGTAAAATTCGTAGGGTAGACCATCCAAACCCGGTGATTTGTCCCTCGAGCATTCTGCCATCGCTTCCCGCACTTCCGCCGCCGTGATGGCACCTTCGCAGCACCCTGCCTTTCTTGTCGAGAGTCGTGGCAGGCTATGTAGGTAGGCACTGAAGTCTACCCTACGTTCTTGCCCTCCACTCGTCCCGAACAGTCGGGCAAAATGCTGCTGAAAGGCCTCACACATTTTACTTGGCTCGAGCAATTCGCGCCCCTGTTCATCTACCAGTGACCGAATGGTGGCTTTGTTGCCCTGTTGCGCCTCTTGCCACCCGGGCCTCTCTCGCGGCTCCAACACCTTCGTTCCTTAGAGCACGCATCCTAGCTCTGACAGCACATCCTTCGTGTTTGGCGTTGAAGTGTTGGTCGAGGGCCAACCTCGCCGCCAAAAACGTCGGATGCGATGCCGCTTCTAATTGCCTCTTCTAGCTTCTTAACTAGCTCACCCTCTACTCTATTTCTATCTATGGCTAGTGCTTTGCTGTACCTAATCGCTTCTGCTTTTACTGCTCTCTTGAGGGCAAACCACCATTTGTTGTTGATGATGGCTCCCGTCAAAGCCCTCTTTACTAGTGTGCTAATCCGGTCTCTGAAAACTTGTCTGGACGGGAATGATGCGTTCAGTTCCAGTACCCAGGACCCTGTCTATGTGCCTTATCTAAGTCTAGCGTACACGTCACCAATTTGTGATCCGTGTAGCTGACTGTGTGGAATTGTGGACATCCTAAGTTATCCTTGTCTACTGTCCTACACAGTATCCTATCTAGATACGATCTCGACGACCCACTGCGGTTGCTCCATGTCCACGTTGGTGCATTTGGGTGGTCGAGTCGGTACCTGTCAGACAGTTGGAATCGTCTAAGCAGGTCTCTGAGGCATTTGCATCCCCTTCTGTTTCTGTCTCTACCCACGTAGTCTACATGCGTGTCCAAGGTAGCATTCCAATCCCCCACTAAGAGTAAAGGACGAGACGTTCCCAAGAATACTTCTAGACGTCGAAAGAAATCCGCCCGACCTGTTAAGGGCGGTGCGTAAACTGATACGAGTCGAAAAGCGCACCCATTGCTGCCGTCAACATCCAGAACGATCAGTCTACCCTCCGGGTCTACGATATCGTCTTGACTTCGAGATCCGGCTCTTGTGAAAAAGTACCGCGGTACCACTACCGCCCATCCTCGGCAGACAGGGAGCGAAATAATGTTAAACTGTCCGCCAAACATGGTCTTTAGGGCCCGTGGCTCGTGGAGTCTGGTCTCACTTATGGCTATGATTCCCAAATCATGTGACTTGATGTCATTTAGGAGGTATCCTTGTTTCCAAGGAGACCCCAAGCCACGCGCATTCACACAACCAATCTTGACCATGCTATTGGGGTGTGTGCTTTAAAACACACAAATGAAAGTAAGAGAGTTACTTACTTGGTCGAAAGTTTTGGCTTCCTCGTTCTTTGATGTGTCTTCGAGGAGGTTTCTATATAGTTTTTGGGACAGATATTTCTGGAAACCCCCTACAGCATTTGGGAAGAGGGCTTTGAGTTTGTGTGTTTTGTGTTTGTGTGATGTGTAGTATTTTGATGTGTTTGGGTGGTGTAGTGCGTGGATGATTGCTATTTTTAAAGTCATCTTCACAAATGTTTGTGTATCCTAGATAGATAGATAGATAGATAGATAGATAGATTGATAGCTAGCTAGCTAGATAGATAGATAGATAGATAGATAGATAGATAGATAGATAGATAGATAGATAGATAGATAGATAGATAGATAGATAGATAGATAAAGATAGATAGATAGATACCAAATAAATAAATACACACAAGTATATGTCTGCATATACAAATATATATAAACATGCATACATTCCTGGGCATATCTACGCCAACATTTCCACTAGCGTATATATGGGATTGCTCTTGTGTGTGTGTGTGTGTGTGTGTGTGTGTGTGTGTGTGTGTGTGTGTGTGTGTGTGTGTTGTGTCTGTGTGCGTGTGCATATATTGTGTGAGTGTGTGTGTGTCTGTGAATACGTATATTCAATATATATATATATATTATATATATTTTATATATACATATATTATATATATACAAACATATATATGCATACATATATATATACACACCATATATTATATATATATATAATATATACATATATACATACATACATACATACATACATACATACATACATACATACATACATACATACATATATATACGTATATATACAAATAGAGATTAAAGAGAGAGAGAGAGAGAGAGAAAGACATACATACATTCATGAACAGAGAGTGAGAGAGAAAATGGTACAGACAGGCAGCCAAACAGACAGGCAGATACATGCACACTGGTCGAGCTAGATGTGGCCCAGGATATAGACGAGTTAACTGCTAGGCCAGGCTGACATGGGCAACGTGAAGAAGAGGCCGTATGAATAGATCAGTATTCAAATATGGTTATCTATCAACCGGTCTATCGATGCGTCTCGTTATCCATTTTTATATGTATGTATGTATGTATGTATGTATGTATGTATGTATGTATCTATGTATATTTGCATGTATACATTACAAGTATGTATATTATCTGCATTCTTCTCTTTTGTTTCGTTGTGTATGTAGGTCTCTAACTAGATATCATTATTGATTAGAGAAATAGTGCAACAAGCAGTGAGGACAAACAAACGGTTAGAGATAGGATGGCGTAAGATATACGGATTGAATCACAGATAGAAGAAGCTATCGACACGAACAGAGTGATTAAGGTATATATTCAAATGTGTGTATATGGGCATGTGTCTATGTATAGGTATGTATGTGTCTGTGTGTATGTATGCATAGTTATGTATATACATATATGTATAGACAGATTTAGATGAATAAAAATGTAGATGTATATATATATATATGCAAAATTTAGATTCAGATGAATATAGTACTTAAGTTAAAGGCAACAGAATTTGGTATGGTATTATCCATATAAATCATTGATTATTTTGAGATATATATATATATATACACGCACATGCACCCATTGACACATATATACACACATATATATGTATATGGGTGTATATATATATATATATATATATATATATATATGTATATGGGTGTATATATATATATATATATATATATATATATGTATGTACGTATCGATGTATATATAGAGAGAGTGGAGTATTCCGTGATGGTAATACACACACACATATAATATTTATGTATATCTCTAAGTACGCATGTATGCATGAATGAATGTTACATGAAACATATATACCTCGTACCTGAGATTTCTGCTTGTTTTCAACACACACACACACACACACACACACACACACACACACATATATATTATATATATATAATATAGGATTTTTTCGATAAAAAACTTTATCAATAGCCAGCATATTAAAAAATACCTTTCAATGTTAAATTTATAAATAACTTATAAAATAAGGGCAAAAGAAAAAAATTCTAATGCGCAATATGCCGAAAATAGACAAATTGTCAAAAACCATTATAATTTATCACAATTAAAATGCGTCTCGAAACAAGCCGATAGACATTTCTAAGAAATTCCGTTATTACCGCATTGGTCCCAATTTCAGAGTTAATTCATAAGAATTTTCTCCTCCTCAGCGATAAATACGTAAGACATAAATGAAATACTTACTCATATCCTTCGAGACGCAGTAAATGTCCATCATGGGAACATGTACAATAGTAATTCAAATGAATCCTTTTAAATATTACAGACAGTAGTCTCTCGGAATACGACAAAGACAGTTATGCAATGTCTTGCTGAACAAGCGGCACAAATGATTTGTTTATATTGATCAAATGCGTATGCTGTACATTAGCTCATTCCCTCTATAAAATCGATTTTACCTGAACAGGTGTACGGTGTGCAACGCATCAGGTGTCGAAGGGATCACAGGGCAACGTGAGATGAATTGTTTTGCTCAGGAGCACAACGGACAACACAGCTCAGAAATTGAAACTACCATCTCTTGATCGTGAAGCCTGATTGCTACACCCTAACTACTTGCGACTAGGTATTACACCCTCACTAAATGTATATATATATATATATATATATTCTTTTATTTGTTTCAGTCATTTGACCGCGGCAATGCTGGAACACCACATTTAGTCGAACCAATCGACACCAGAACTTATTCTTTCTAAGCCTAGTACTTATTCTATCATTCTCTTTTGCAGAACCGCTAAGTTACGGGGACGTAAACACACCAACATCGGTTGTCAAGCAATGGTGGGGGGAACACATACATACAAACATATATATATATATATATACGACGGGATTCTTCCAGTTTCCGTCTACCAAATCCACTCACAAGGCTTTCGTCGGCCCGAGGATATACTAGAAGTCACTTGCCCAAGGTGTCACAGTGTGGGACTGAACCCAGAATCATATGGTGGCTAAGCAAGCTACTTACCACACAGCCACTCTTCCGCCTCTGGGCAACACCTGCACCTATGTGCCACTCCTGCGTCTATGAGACACTCCTGCACCTATGAGCCACTCCTGCGCCTATATATATATATTATATATATATAAGCCACTCCTGCGCCTATATATATATATATATATATATTATATATAGGCGCAAGAGTGGCTCATAGGTGCAGGAGTGGCTCATAGGTGTTGCCCAGAGGCGCAAGAGTGGCTGTGTGGTAAGTAGCTTGCTTAGACACCATATGGTTCTGGGTTCAGTCCATACTGTGACACCTTGGGCAAGTGACTTCTAGTATATCCTCGGGCCGACGAAAGCCTTGTGAGTGGATTTGGTAGACGGAAACTGAAAGAATCCCGTCGATATATATATATATATATATATATATATATATAATATATATATATATATACATATATATATTGATTTCATTAGAATTTATAAACTTCGCGAATACGTCAAATAATTCTAAAGATTTGTGTTTGGAGATTCGTAATTCCAAAACAAGAATCTCACACACACGCACACACACACATACATATATCATGTGTGTGTGTTTGTGTGTATGTTTTTGTGTGTCTGTGTGTGAAGGTGCGTGGATTAATGGTTAGGATATTCGGCACAAGGTCGTGAGTTCAATTCCTGGTGACGCGTTGTGTCCTTGAGCAAGACACTTTATTTCACGTTGCCCCAGTCTGCTCAGCTGGCACAAGTGAAGAATACTTGTATTTCAAAGGGCCAGCCTTATCAAATTCTGTGTTACACTGAATCTCCTTGGGAACTACTTTAATAGCACACGTGTCTGTGGAGTGCTCAATCACTTGCACGTTAAATTCACGAGCAGGCTGTTCCGCTGATCGGGTCAACTGGAAGTATATATATATATACATATATATGAGCGAAACATCTAAGCTCCACGCAGCTCCGGCAGAAGGTAATGGCGAACTTCTGCTGACTCTTTCGCCACAATTTTCTCTCACTCTTTTCTCCTGCATCTTGCAGCTCACCTGCGATGGACCAGCGTCCCGTCCAGGTGAGGAATCTATACGCCAAGGAAACCGGAAAATCGGCCCTTATGAGCCAGGCATGGCTCGAAAAGGAACAAACAATATATATTGTGAAGGCATTCGAAAGATACACATAAATATAATTTGTAGAACTTTATACATACTGGATTTCGGTCGGACGTTCTGTATCTAGTTCTGGAAATTGTGTTTTGTAAACAACTGACCATGCTGAGGATCTTGCAGATGTTTGCGTATCCATATACGTAAATATTAACAAGTGAAACTAATTAGTACATAGGTAATCATTCTTTTATTTCGTATATTTTCATTTGTCTTGCTTATTTTTACACTTCGTTTTTTTGCTGAATTTTTTCTTGAGAACACACTCTTCGTGGAAAATGGCGATTTTGACGTCTATATCTAGCGTATAGGCTGTCCATTTTTTTAGTGGTCAGTCCTCTAACTTATATATATATATATATATATATATATATATATATATATATATATATATATATATATATATATATATATTTGATCACTACCAGGTGATTATTATAATTCCCTATTATTGGCAATGAAAACTCTACCGATTCTTTGTGTCCAGCTTTCATTTACATCCTCACTCAACAAAGAATTGAACAAAAACGTAATTCGATGCCACAAGGAAGCCTATCACTCGTAATACTTAACTATCTTTATTCAAACTTCTACACTGTCACTCGATATACCAAGAATAGCAACCAAATCTCCGCTAAATTACGTTGGGTTAATGTATGTCATTCGTTTCCACCCAGCTACAGTTACATTCTTCACAAGACGGATAGCTTTGAGTGTTTACTGTCTTTAAATAAGATTAAATACAATGTATTTCACATGTGTAAGACTCCTCCCAAAACTACTCTCCCATCTACTTCCTCTCCTTCTTAGCTGTTTCAATGATTCTTTCGCTCTCACTTTGTGTAGTGTGTGTGTCCGTGTGTTTGAGTGTGTGTGTATATGTGTGTGTGTAGTGTTGTTTTATTATTTCCTTGCCACCAACCTTTCTATGTGAACTCCTAGCACTTCTTATGCTAAGTAACCCTGCATCTCTCCTTTACTTACTCTTCCTCCCTCCTCACCCATGTTCGTCCGTCAGAGCAAGGTCATCTTGTCATCTCCAAGAATGACTGGTGACAAGTGCGCCGACTTTGTTTAAAAGGAAGGAGAGCTGCGCACCATCAGTCTCGCTCTCTCGACCATAACCCTCTTCAATCCAGTGTCAAGCCCAGGTCAAGTTGATTGGGGAAGAAGACGGTTGTAGTGGATGCACAAGACGCCTACTTGTTGAGCATATGTTTGGTAACAATACCGAAGATTAATAAAGTATATTATATCAAATTCCATTTAATTATATCTAAAATTGTTACGCCATCAAAATATTTGAGTAAATATACAGTCGATACTTATTACGTTAACATAAACAGAACCTACTATTAGATATTATATATAGAAAATTTATATAACTAAATACACTAAAGCTATTATTACTTTAAGATAATATGTTATATCTTTAGTTTAGTTTAGTAGGATACTACAGTAACTTAACTAAATATTTCAGAGAAGTAAGTTTAATAATAATAATTAAACATTGTGTACAGTGCTCAGGTGCACTACAACTCATCTAAAGTGTATATATAATCAGGTGTAGTTTCGACGGATTTCGGAAAGCATGAGGGCCTTAAAGGATGCAGTGTCTTGGCAGTCAACAACTGACGCAGGCAGTTTATTCCATGCTTCAGCAACTCTGAGCGTGAAAAAATGTTTCCGAAAGTCATGGGTGCTGTGTTGTTTTCTGACTTTGTAGGCATGTCTATGTGTGTTAGACACATGGAGATCAAAAAGGTGTTCAGTGTTGTTGTTGGTGAGGTGGTTGATAACTTTGTGGGTGTTTAATAAAGTTTACAGTAAAATAGATACATATTGCCACTTAAATTAGATTTAATTTATATTTACAATATTTAATTAGTATATTATACTTATTTAGTATATTTAAACTCGAAAAACTGCATTATACCAGAAATATTGATCTATTAAAATATATAAACATCTTTCATTTAAAAGCAATTATCAATGCTTACTATAAACCTAATGACATTTCTTAAATGTCCATTTTGATGCATGCACACTACCCTATCCTTCACACTTTATAACGTTCTCCCCAACTCACTAGTTTTTATCTACCATTCTCCTTCCTTCTTTAATCTATATCTTCTTAACTACCATAACGCCTTCAATGAACTATTTTGTATCATATTTGCACGAGCACAAACATGTTGAATGTGTTTATATATATAATATATATATCAGTGGCGTGCGGTGACTTCCGGCGTTG
>NW_021824522.1:0-12500 GCF_006345805.1 Octopus sinensis | reverse complement strand
CAGCGGGACTGAACCCAGAACCATTTGGTTGGGAAGCAAGCTTCTTACAACACAGCCACGCCCGTTATATAATAGTTATATATAAGGTAAACAGGATTAAGAACCGTGCGTAGGCACTCGTCTTCGTTCTGTTGGTATTCTGGTTGGTTGCACACATAAGTGAGACGCGGACGACATAAACAGTTGACCTAAACACCGATTGAATGAAAGCTAGATTTGTCTATCTAATCCTGTTTACCTGTCAAACGAGAAAGATCTATAAGAACATACACACTATTACCATAAGATTGTATGAAACATTTATATAACTTTTGTGACTAAAAATAAGCAACGATTAGACGTATAAACATAAATCTACACTCACATCAGAAAATAAGTAAAGTGGCTGCGAGCTGGCAGAACCGTTAGCACACCGGGCGAAATGCGCAGCCGTATTTCGTCTGCCGTTACGTTCTGAGTTCAAATTCCGCCGAGATCGAATTTGCCTTTCATCCTTTCGGGGTCGATTAAATAAGTACCAGTTACGCACTGGGGTCGATGTAATCGACTTAATCCGTTTGTCAGTCCTTGTTTGTCCTCTATGTGTTTAACCCCTTGTGGGTAGTAAATAAATAGGTATTACGTCTGCCGCTACGCTTTGAGTTCAAATTCCGCCGAGGTCCACTTTGTCTTGTCGATAAGTACCAAACAATTGCTTACTGGGATCGATCTAATCGACTGGCCCCCTCCCCCCAAATTTCAGTCTTGTACCTAGAGTAGAAAAAAAAGAAAGAAAGAAGTTAAACACAATCTTATGATCTATCAGTGTTTCTATGTACCTCACTCTCATCATCTCGGCACACACACACACACACACACACACACACACACACACAAACTTACGCACGCACACACACACACACACACACACACACATTATTATTATTATTATTACTATTATTATCATTTTTTCGGTCATTAAACCATCACCAGGCTGCCTAAGTACAGTACTGTTTCTACTTCACAGATTTTCACCTATCGCGGGGGTTGGGGGGCTGGAACGCAACATCCGCGATAGTCGAGGGATTACTGTATATACATACATACATACATACATACATACATACATACATACATACATACATTATATATATAATATATATATATATATATATATATATATATATATATGGAATTACTGATATCTTCAAACACAGTGATATCAGAATCTTCGCTGATGATTCCAAGCTCCAGAAGGTTATTAATGGCGTGGATGACCGGATAAGCCTTCAGTCAGACCAACTGGTTGTTGTCCAATGAGCGGAAAAGAACAGCATGTTGCTAAACGAAGACAAATTCGAACTGATCCACTTTGGAAGGTAGGACTCTGAAACTTCCATACTCCCTTCCTTCTGGTGAAAGTATCATGACATCTAACAACATCAGAGACTTGGGAGTAACTGTGGACAGCAACATAAGCTGGGCTACACATATAAGCAGCAAAGTTGACATGGCCCGCAGAATGTGTTCCTGGATTCTCAGAACCTTCCAGTCGAGAGATTCCCACACCATTATCCTTCTCTTCTCCACTTTTGCCCGATACCACCTTGAATACTGCTGTTCACTGTGGTCTCCCTACACAAAACAAAATATTATGAAAACTGAAGCTCCCCAAAGGTCAATCACGAAAATGATAGATGGCATGTCAGACCTCGACTACTGGGGTCGACTAGAAAAGCTGAAACTCTATTCACTCCAACGACGCCATGAACGCTACATTATTTGTATGATGTGGAAAATATTCCATCAGCTCTGTCCAAATGATGTTGGCATCACCTTCAAAATACATCCTAAACTTGGACCCCGTGCCATCCGTCCACAACAAAAATCTAAATCGCATCTGATAACAACAATGAGGCACAATTATTTCACCTCAATTGGCCCCGCTCTCTTCAACATTACACCAGGACACGTCAACACAAAAACTGACCACACAAAATTCAAGAAGTCTTCGGACAAATTCCTTAAAGCAGTCCCGGACAAACCACCCACACCTGGATATGTCTCTGCAAACAATAACTCTCTTCTCGAATGGGCCTTGGTGCCCAAATCTTGAATTGAAAGACTTCACCAGGTGGTGCTATTAAGTTAGACATGGCCTGGGCCAATACTAGCCAAAACCTTTCTAAGTTATTCTAAGTTATATATATATAGTCATGAATGAGTGTGGGACTGCATCAAGAATATTCCCCTTCGAGGCACAAGTGCAGGCTAGGTTGTTTAGGAAAGACTAGCAATCACTCATACATACCAGCCTCCCCTCTGCACACCACCGATGTTATTCAAAGGAAAGGCAAAGGAGCCGATACATCTTGGCACCAGTGACGTCGCAACTCATTTCTACAGCTGAGCGAGCTGAAGCAACGAGAAATAAAGCGTCTTGCTCAAGAACACAACTCCCAGAGCCAGGTCCTGGAATTAAACCCACTACTTCACGATTGTGTTAACCCCTGAGTCATGTGCTTTTATACTATATGTGAGGTGTGTGTTTGTGTGTGTGTTTCTGTAGTTATAAATACCTATATATATATATATATATATATATATATATATATATATATATATATATATATATATATATATATTTATATATATATAGGGGTGTGTGTGTGTGACAAAACAATGAACGAAATTTTAAGCTCATATAAAATTATAAAAAGCAAAAAAAGCAACCGAAGTCACTGAAAAAAATATGAACCAGCGCTATAGACGTATCCACTAACAACAGAGCCAAAAGTGACAAAATGTGGACGTTCTAACTGTGTGGAACATGCCCCCACCTTCTGGGGGGTTCAGAATTCCAATTCAAACAAGGAGAAATATTTAAAATCAAATCAAATTTCACCTCTGCCTCAGTAAATCTAATCTATGTCATGACATGCATAGGATGTGGTAAACTCTATATTGGACAAACAGGAATTTCGCTCCGTCAAAGAATCACCATTCACAAAGAGCAAATCCGTCACCCACAATACAGACAGTTAAAGGTGAGTGAACATATAGAAAGGTGTGCCAGGAATCTTAATCCCAATTTCCAAATATTTCCCTTTTACCAATGTTCACAGAACACTACAATGCAACAAAGGTTGAATAAAGATGCATTTTTCATCAATAAATTTCTTCCCCAACTAAATATGAACACACAACTCAATACAGAACACCACTAACTCTTCAATTGAAACCACTAACCCCTATACACGTCCTACACCACTCACATCTCTACTTACCTCCCTTACAAATAATCTTTTTTCTCAGGCACTATTAGACCTGGCACCGTGTATTAGTCGGTGTTTTTCAAACGATAAATAGCTTTGCGTAAACCATGGTCCGTTTTGTTCTCTTACTTTATTATCATCTTATAATCATCTCATAATTATGACTCGTATTACTACCTCAGTCAATCTAAATGTATATATTTGTCGTTACCTGTCATAAATAGCCATTTTCTTTTGCAATGTGCATTTTCGTTGATTTTTCATATTTTACACTTACATTTCCACGTTTATTTTATATTTTATATTTTTTTTTGTAACATATTTCTACTATTATATATATATATATGCATATGTACATGTGGTTATATATATATATATGTATGTATGTATACAGACACACATAAACACACACACACGCTCATGAGCACAGACACGCACACAAGTACACAAAAACATGCCGTCGCCCACGTTCACATACAAACTCACACACATATACACACAAGCATATATATACACACATATATACTAACATATATATATATTCATGAACGATTCTCTCTTGCCTTTCATTCATCCATTCCCACAGACGTGTATCTAAAGAAGGAAATCAACTTGTTAGACAGTCTGGCCGTCGCACAGACTCTCCGCCAGGCGGCCAGACTATTACGCCCACACTTCCCCAGCCATTCAAGCAAACGGCGTATGTGGCCCATTCACTTATATACGTACACACGCACACAGAACCCCCCCATATATATATATATATATATATATATATATATATATATAGTATATATATATATATATATATATATATGTATTATATATAAACAACAAGTCTAGGAGTTCTTCGGGACAGGATGTGGACGGGAACGTTGATTAAAAACGATCTGTAAGTTGCAGAAATTCGACCATCAGGTACTTCTCGGTGGAAGATAACATGACTTGATAAGACGTACACCAACCGCCAAAGATACCAAATGTACATATATGTACGTATGTGGCATATATATATAAAGGGAGAGAGAGAGAGAGAGAGGATGCTTATGTTTGTGCATGTTCGTGTCTGTGTGTGAGTATGAAGGTGGTATGTGTTTCTTGTGTTTATACATACATATATTATATTATATATATATATATATATATATATATATATGTATATATACTATATTATATATATATAAATAAATAATAAATAAAACATATGCATATATATTGGTATGTATGTATGTATATATACACGCACACTACTATATATATATATATATATACACATATATATATATGTGTATGTATGGGAGTATATGTGTGCGTGTGGGCACGTGTGTGTGTGTGCGTGCTTGTGTGTGTATAACATATATATGTATTCTCACACACACGCACACGCACACGCACACACACGCAGACACACACACAGACAAACACACACACACACACACATATATATACACACTTGATTTATAGTCATAAAAATATGTATGTATTCAACTGAAGATTAAGCAACATGCGTATGTATATTTGCAATGATACACACGCATAGACTTACACACACACAGTATATACGAGGGTGAGTCAAAACGTAATGCCATTTTGTTTAGGACAGGTATAATTACCAATACAAGAAATGTATCATACATGAAAAGGAAACTGATCCTCTGTGGATCATAACCCTACTTCTCAACATATTCACCGTTTCTCTCAGTAGCAATGTTTCACCTTCGAATGAGAGCATGTATCCCTGCACCGTAAAATTCTGTTGACTTCACTGCTTCGTCACTGGACAATTATCGCCACTGGACTATCATCTCTTCGGCTCCAAGAAAGAGTGTTCGAGAGGGAAACATGTCAAACACAGTTCCCGTCTACCAATTTTACTACTGACGAGATATTGGTTGGCACGGGGCTAAAGAAACCGAGGGACTAAGCTCTCGAAGAGCTTTGCAAAGATTATATTGTCTATCCACATACCATTCTATCCGACGATGCCATCAATTACTTCCACCACCACAACCACCACCACCAACACCACCACCACAACCACCACCATCACCACTACTACTACTACTACTACTACTACTACTACTACTACTACAACTACATGTGTTACTACAAGTACTGCAACTATTACTACCACCACCCCTGCTGCTACAACAACAACAAAACTACTACTACTACTACTACTACTACTACTACTTGTGTTACTACAAGAACTACTACTATTACCACAGCAACCACCGCCTCTACCACCACCACCTCTACTACTACTACTACTACTACTACTACATAATTCGTATTTTTGAAGGTCGCTTCTTATCACACAGACATACGTACAGACCCTCCATCCTCGCCCGCCCCTCTCACACGTGTTCTTCCATTCAAAAGTGTCATATAATCCTCACGCAGCCATATTTCTGGCTTTCGATAAGGCAGAAGCCACAATGTGGTCGTTCAAACGGCCTCCTAAAAATAGTAGCCAAATCCTCCTTATCACATACATATACACACACACATCTATGCCGTCCTTCACAATGGAAGACATCTTTTATCTTTTATCTTTTACTTGTTTCAGTCGTTAGACCGTGGCCTTGCTGGGGCACCGCCTTGATTCTTTTAGTTGATTGAATGGACTCCAGTATTACTTTTTAAAGCCTATCTCTTATTCTATCGCTTTATTTCACTGAAACGCTAAGTTTAGTGGCCTCAAACACACCAAAATCAGTTCGCAAGTGGTGAGGGTAGGACAAACACAGACACAAATACACACACATAGATATATGCACATATATACATTCGACGAACTTCTTTCAGTTTCCGTCTTCTAAATCCACTTCCAAAATCTGTCTTCCAAAGCAAGACTTTGGCCGGCCCGTGGCTATATTAGAAGACATGTGCAACGCAGAGGGACTGAACCAGGAAACATGAAGCATGCACCTATTATAGTGAAGCACTTCATTCTATAATCTATAATCTTTAATCATGTTTCAGTCATTGGACTGCAGCCATGGTGGGGCACCATCTTGGAGATATTTAGCCGAACAAATCGGCACCTAATATTAACGTTGAAGTATAGAACTTATTTTGCCGGGTTTCTTTTGCAGAACACACACACACATTACGGAGATGTACTTACATAGCAAGTGACCTGATCTGAAATCGTGTGCTGAAACAAAAACAAATTGCAGCGTGGAAGGTGTTTATAAGCCATCAAAAAAAACAAAAAACAAAAACAAAAAAAACGTTAGATTCTCTTCAACATTTAAATTTAATTTGCCCAAATATTTTCATCGCTTTGAGACCGTGACCTGTTCACTGACAAAATTCCATGATGCATCAGATTTTAGCAAATTAAATTTAAATGTTGAAATTTTTGCGTGTTTTAAATGGCTTATAAACATGTTCCATGCTGGAATGGTTTTCGTTGCAGCACACATGGGTACAGGACGTCAGCATATATGGGTACATGACGTCACAAACCGTAAACAATAGAAAATACGAAAACAAAAGAGTTGAATACATAAACAACGAGAGAAACAAATGAAAAACAGGACAAGTAACATAAAGAACGACCCTTCATCAGTTGTCGGCTGTCCATCTACTTCTCATTTCAAGCATTGAACGACAATACGAGTCTTTGAAGTGCAGTTGCTCCCGCAGACCAAAGTAAAATTTGGGATTTGCGGAGGGTCAAAGGTGGTAACAAAAACAGGACAGTGGAGACATACAAGGAAACCGAACGAAAACAAACATGGAAGATGTAAAAAATGAATAGAAATGGCTTTTCTGATAATTTTTCCACATTGATAATTAGACGTCTATAAGTTTACAAAAGGTGACTTGGAAAGGACTTATTAGATTAAAATCGGTGTTCAAAGTGACACTTTAGAGTTTGTTATACAATGTTATGTTATACAATGTTATATAATGTTAAATAGTCAATAACAAGCTATTAAATATCATTTTGGAAACTGCTTTTAAGCGAGTAACTCATATCAGAGTCACCTTTTTGTAAACTTGAAAACATCAAATTATGAAGTGGAAAAATTACCACAAAAGCCATCTCTAGTCATTTTCAAATATACCACGGACTTTCTTTCCTTATTATCTATATATATATAGTATATATATATATTATATATATTATATATATATATATATATAATATATTAATATATATAATATATATATATATATATATATAGTATATATATATATTTATATATATATATACACACACAATATATATATAATATATTTAAAATTTACAGAAAATTAAACAAAAGACGAAGACGGGTGTGTATACATATATTTTTAAATATGTAAGTGTATATATATGTATATATATATATATATATATATATAATATTCATATACATATACATATTTAAAGTAAATAGAAAATGGAGAAATTTACTTTAAGTTTGATTCCTGATAAACTCACGTATATCTTTGCCATTGCCTGTAACCTATGAGCATAATATGCTTGTATATGTATGCCCAGGGTTAACATAGGTAATTACACCAGTAGTAAAACGGATATTTTTTATCCCTTAGACGTTATTCCAACCTCTAACTCAACTAATATTATATATACATATATATTTATATACACACACATAAACATGTGTGTGTCTGTCTTTGTTCCCCTCTTCCTTTTGATAACCAGTGTTAGTGTGTTTACACCGTGTTACATTGCGGTTCGGCTAAAAAGACCAATAAAAAAATCACCAGGTTTTAAAAAGATGTTAATAAAAAAAGAATTAGATATTGGGCCGATTCGTTCGAATAAGATTTTCAAGGCGTTGCCTCAGGATGGGCCACAATCAAATGACAGAAGCAAACATACGATAAAAGATTTATTCCTTCTTAAATTTGTCTTCAAATTGCCCAGGAAAACCTCTGCTGTTTATTTTATTACTCCTCCATCCACTGCATTAAATATTCGAAAGCCTTCAGTGTATTATACATATCATGCGAAACGCTAGCTCGAGGCGTTTTCCCTTTCCTATTGTGTGTACATACATAAACACATACTACATACATATATATACATACATAACATACATACATACATACATATATATATATATATATATATTATATATATATATATATATATATATATATATATATGTATATATATATATACGTATATATAGTATTATATGTATATATTAATATATATATGTATATATATATACGTATATATGTATATATACGTATATATATGTATATATATACGTATATATACATATATCTACATATATGTATATATCGTATATATATGTATATATATACGTATATATATGTATATATATATACGTATATATTGTATATATATGTATATATACGTTATACTATATTATATATACGTATATATATGTATATATATGTATATATACGTTATATATATATATGTATATTATATATATATACGTATATGTATATACATATATATACATATACATACACACACATATATATGTATATATATACAAACATATATATATATATATTAATTATATTTATATACATATATATAATATATATATAATAGTATTAAATATATTAAATATATATATATATATATGTTTGTATATATATACATATATATGTGTGTGTATGTATATGTATATATATGTATATACATATACGTTTGTATACATTCGACCATATTTAAGAAATGGAATAAAATACGAACGCTTATGAAACATAAGTGTTACGGGGGAAAAAAACATATAAATATTGGCATAAACAAAACAGGAATCTAATTGACACTATCATATGGGAAATTCTCTTTAAAAAAAAATCAAATAAGAAGTGTAATGAAAGAAATGAGAAAATATCGGGAAAAATATAATAAAAAACTGCATTGAAAAATAATAATCTAAAAGAAAAAATTGTGAGCACAAAATAAAAGAAAAATGTGTGTAATAAAACTTAACAAAAATTAAAAATATATAAATGAAATAGTAAACATGTATTGATGATATTTCTAAAAATTCTAAACATCAAAAATATCAAAAATATACAACGGCACTATATTGTAAGGAACGAAATAGATAAGCAAAAAAAAAAATTAAGCAGTGAATAAAAAAATATGCGCATTGTATGATATTAATATATATATATATATATATATATATATATATATATATATATATATATATATATATATATATATTATATATATACATATATTCATATATACCCATTTATACATATATACATACCGATGTGTGTATGTGTATGTATGTGTGTGTGTTTGTTTGTGTGTGTATGTATATAAGCATTTATATCCCTTTTAAAAAGTATTTAAAAAATAATTAACAGCAATGTATAAGTACAATTAATATTTTTTTATAAATTTAAACAAAAGAAAAGAAAATATTTACAAACACGTAATAATAATAATAATATAATAATAATAATAATAATAATAATAATAATAATAATAATAATGATAATAATAACAATGATAATAATAATAATAAAGACATCAGCAACAACAACAACAATAATAATAATGATAATAATAACAATAATAATAATAATAATAATAATAATAATAATAATAATAAGAAGAAGAAAGAACAACAACAACAACAACACAAACAGGAGGAAAAGAAGACAAAGAAGAGGAGGAGGAGGAGAGGAGGAGGATGAGGGGAGGAAAGAATGCGACACCGACAACATATTGATGATAACAATAGTGATGATGATGATGAAGGTGAAGATGATGAGAAGGAGGAGGGGAGGGGAGGTGTAGGAGTAGTAGAGGGACGACGACGACAACGAAGACGATGTTAATGAGGATGATGATGGAGATGATCATGATGCCAGTCATAATAACACTATTAACCATAGGAATAATAAAAGTAATAAAAAAATAACAGTAAAAAAAAAAAAAATTATACATAAAGAATTGAAATAAAGGAGAAATTTGAAATAAAAACAATAATACAATGTAGAAATATATCAATTCCATAAAAAACATCGAAATAAATTGTATACACAAGTACTAAACATTAAACAAAATTATAAACACAGAAAAAAACAAAATATTTAAAATACATATAAAAAATAAATACAATAACATTTCTAAAAATGCAAATTATAAACACAGTAATTAAGAAAATATTTAGGGAAAAATTTACAAATTATATATATAATTAAAGACGTATAAACGATATATATATATAAAAAGGTAAACACAATAAATAAGGAATAGTAATTAGGAATATGAGAAAAATAATATTTTCAAGAAAATATTGTAAACAACAAAATTTTTATGAATAGAGAAGGTAAGCTTCTTTTTTAAAGCGATTTATGAATAGGTATATAATAACGCCCAGACATTCCCCAAGCGATGTAAAACTCTTAATCGAAATACATTAAGATAGATATATGTGTTAACAATATATAATATATATATATATATATATATATCTTATATATATATATATACTCACACACACCTCTCTCTCCCCTGTCATCTCTTTCTAAATGTAAGTATGAATATGGATACGTAGATGTATATATATGTATATATATATACTATATTATTAATATATATATATACAATATATATTGTAGATAGACAGATAGGTATGTGAGCAAGTGTGGGCAATGATATTTGCATTTGCCTTTTCTCTTTTCTTTTGTGTATGTATGTGTGTATATGTATGTGTGTGTGACTGTGTGCATATGTGTGTGTTTGCGTGTGTGTTTGTGTGTGTGTGTGTGTTTGCGTGTGCATTGTTTGCAAGTAGATTCTTGAAAAATCAAAGACACGTATGTGGTCTGACTTTGCCAAGATGATGCTTCGGGCGATGCAATCGTAAACTCTGTGTAATATATATAAATACACACACAAATATACTTACACACACACACACACGTGTATGAATGTATGTATATGTATATATATATATATATTATATAATATATATATATATATATATATATATATATATATATATACATACATACATATAGTGTATATGTATTTCTCTCTCTCTCTCTCTCTCATAATATATTATATATACTACATATATATACATATATATATATACATATATATATGTATATATATACATATATATATATATATTGTTCTGAAATCCTTTGTCTTTGTATGTCTCTATCTTTCTATTTGTCTACGTACGTACATATGCGTGTATGGTCCTGTCTGGATATTTGACTAAGAGATAGTTCTGTTCCTTACACAATGTGAATTTTCCTAGATAAACAATTATCCGCGATTGTATTCTTCAATACTGCCCAAGAATGTGTCTTCGTGAAAAATAATCGTTTAAAACGTATACAAACACACCCTGTATAGACAGGCCAACATACACACACACACACATACACACACACACAAACACACACACATACACACACACACAACACACAACATATATATATAATATATAATATAATATATATATATATATATATATATATATTACTCTTTTCCTTGTTTCGGTCATTTGAGTGCGACCATGCTGGAGTACCGCCTTTAGTCGAGCAAATCGACACCAGGATAAACAGCGCATGACCTTGCAGGTGGGGCCCAGTTAGAATTTTCTTCTGGTCGAGTAGCCCATCCCGTTCAAAAGGTATCTGAATAAGGATTGTTGAGGGTACATTATTATTATTATTATTATTATTATTATTATTATTATTATTATTATTATTATTATTCACTAGTCTTATTTTTATAGCGTGCTTTCACTTCACTACCGAGCGCAGCTCTGTGTGCCTTGGGTATGTGCTGTGGTTTGTTGTGATGCTCTTATGGTTACTGTATTGAAAGTGTTTTGCGTAGGATGTGTGCAGTGCCCAGTAGTGCAATTTTCTGTATGTTATATATATTTGTAAGTCCTGGTGTTTTTGTTATGCATTTGTCTGATCATTTTTTTATCATACCTAATGCGCCCACTATGATAGGAATTGTTTCTGTTTTTAGATTCCACATTCGAGTTACCTCTATTTCCAGGCCTTTGTATTTTGAAAGTTTCTCCATTTCTTTTAGAGGCACGTTGTCATCTGCTGGTATTGATACATCAATTAGAAAGCATTTTTTTCCTTCATGATCTCTGACAACTATATCTGGTCTGTTGGCCTTACTTTCTCTATCTGTGTGTATTGGCATATCCCAGAGTATGGTTTGCTTTCTCGTTTTCTGTGACTTTCCTGGCGTGTGCCTATACCATCTTTTTTCTGTTGTTATTTCCATTACTA
>NW_021824521.1:0-20968 GCF_006345805.1 Octopus sinensis | reverse complement strand
TGAAACCCCTTGAGCATTACAAAGTATATTCTACACGAAGAATATCTGATTCTCATCATACATGTGTATGTGTGTGTGTATGGAGTTCTTGGTGCAGAATAATATATTTGAGAAAATGAGTAGAGATGGCTTTGTGGGGGAATAATTTTTATTTTAATGGTAATGTTTACAGTTACTCCAAAGAGTTTCCAGCTTTTCAATAGCCATTTTCAAACTGAAATTCTGGGGTTTAGAAGGTTGTTTATAGAGCAAAAGATCTTTTTTTCTTATAAGAATATGAATAGAAAATAAAAAAAATATAAAAACCAATATAAAAAATGATATAAAAACAATAAAGAAAACAAAAAGTACAACAAAAGTGAAAAAAAAGATGAAAAGAAAGAAAAAGGTGGAAAGGAAAAGAGTAAGAGGCTGTATATGTATGTGTGTGTGTATGTCATCATCATCATCATCGTCGTTTAACGTCCGTTCTCCATGCTAGCATGGGTTGGACGGTTCGACCGGGGTTCTGGGAAGCCAGAAGGCTGCACCAGGCTCCAGTCTAATTTGGCAATGTTTCTACAGCTGGATGCCCTTCCTAACGCCAACCACTCCGTGAGTGTAGTGGGTGCTTTTTACGTGCCACCTGCACAGGTGCCAGGCGGGGCTGGCAACGGCCACGGTCAGATTGGTGTATTTTATGTGCCACCGGCACGGAAGCCAGTCGAGGCGGTGCTGGCATCGGCCACGAGTTGGATAGTGCTTTTTACGTACCACCAGACCAGGGATCCTGGCTGGTTCAATTCGATTTCGATTTCGCTTGCCCCAACATGTCTTCACAAGCAAAGGGGGTTGGCAAGGGTGCCTGTCGTACGGTCGCATTGGAGTATTTTACGTATATATATATATATATATATACATATATATGTATGCATATAATTGCTTATAATATCTGTGCATTATGTATATATATATAATATATATATATATATATATGTATGCATATAATTGCTTATATATATCTGTGCATATGTATGTATATATAATATATATATATATATATATATATATGTAGGTCCCGGGTTGATTCGGGGTTAACCACAGTAAATAAGGTACTCAATACATAGCAGAGTAAAAATAATTTATTATATAGAAGGAGCTTCTACAGGACTAGAACTGTTTCATTCAAGAGAAATCTTCAGGAAGCACTGAGCTTCCTGAAGATTTCTCTTGAATGAAACAGTTCTAGTCCTGTAGAAGCTCCTTCTATATAATAAATTATATATATATATATATATATATATATACACGCATGTGTATGTGTGTATGCATATATGTATATCTATGAGTGTGTGTGCAAATGTATGCGTGTGTGGATGTCTGTATACACGTGCATGTAGAGGTGTATATGTGTGTGTGTGTGTATGTGTGTGAGTAAATAAGGACACACCATACCAACTGTGAAAGATGAATAAAATGACCTCAAATCAAAAGATTCACAAAGGTCATCTTCTGACAAGAACCCAACATCTTTGACCACTCCTAAGAATATTCCATTGATGACCAGAGAAATTATATATATATAAATATATATTAAATATATGTGTGTGTGAGTGTGTGTGAGTGTGTGTGAGTATATGTATGAATATATACATACATACATATATACATAGATACATATATATATATACATACATATATATATGAATATATATATATGTGTGTGTGAGTATATGTATGAATATATTTTGATTTTTGATTTTGATTTTTCCAGTTTCAGCTAATGAGCTGTGGCCATGCTGGGGCACCGCCATTTTATATATATATATTACATGTATATATATGCATATATATGTATGAATAGATATATATGCATATATATATACACATGTATATATATGCAGGAATATATATGTATGTATATAAGTTGAGTATAGAAATTCGGGGTGAGTACTTGATAATTATAAGCACCTGTGTATACCGTTTGGTGGTGTAGGTGGTGGAGTAAATTGATCAAAATAAATAAAAACATGATGCGAAGGATTCAGCGGTACATATGTTTCGGCGGGCCTTATTAGACAGATTTATAACAATGCATAATGTATGTCTGTGCCTTCTTCAGCCGCGCACAACAGCTTCCACAAGGACAATGTTACATCAAAAATTCTTGGTTGGGGATGCAAATCCTCTCATTCACGTACGACATAATGCGCGCAGCAGCATAGAGTTGAAGCGTCCATCTCTTTCTTCTCTCAATGTAGAATGAGGAAATTGGATGTTGAGGTAATGTAAATAAATATACATATATAGAGGTGAAGATGGAGGGGCGAGAGAGTTCGGGAGAGGATAAAAAATGTAAAAAAAGTGTAAGTATAGAATAATATAAAATGTAGAGGATAAAGGGTTGTAAGTAGATGTAAAGGGGGTATAAAGAAATATAAAGTAAAAATAGAAATAGAAATAAAAGTAAAAAAACCTGTATGTATGTATATATATATATATACATATATATATGTATATATATATACACACACACACACATATATATATGTATAAAAACACATATATACGAACAAAACGCCCCCCCCCCCATCTCCCCGTCCAATGGACGGTGCCGAGTTGTCAAACATTTAAACCAAATTTTCTCAAAACAACTTGTCCGACAGTCCCATAGGCCACCCCTTTGAGAAGCACTGATTTAACCTAAATTTGAGACACCAGCAAAAGAAGAAATAAAGATAGACTTTTTTTTATATTCCAAAGAAAAACGATTTTATTCAACACAAATATGCAACCGAAGAGTTTAAAGTAACAGAAATGATAAGTCTGTAGACTGGGAGAACACAAACATGGAAAATCATTTATTAACAAGAAAAAATAATATTTCTTCCTTGAATAAAAGCAATCTGTGTTTTCTTTTCATTAAAAAATAATTAAGCATGCCTTTATTTCAATAAAATTTTTGGTTTTGTTAAACGAAATTAAGGCAAAAAAAAAAAGAAAGACTTCTTCAGAAACAAAATAGTTTTTCCTTCCTGATGTACTTGTGCGTACAAATGCACGTTCACACGGCTTTGCCAATCCTATTCTCCCCTGGAATCGATTTTTGTAATTTTTTCAAGTCTTACACACCCCCTGATACCGTCAGTATCTACATATCAAATTTGAGTGCAATCGGATGGAGGATGCCCGAGATCCTAGAAGACACACAGACAGACAGACAGAACAGGAGAACGGGTTTTATATAAGAAAGACATTATATATATATATATATATTATATATAATATATATATATATATTATATATTATATATATATATTATATATATATATATAAATATTTAAATATTTCTTGTAGTTTGATTGTTGATGATCTATTTCTAGCATGCGGCCAACACCTAGCTGTTGTGCCCTGTCAATATACATATATATATATATATAATATATATAATATACACCCTCTCATTCTAACCATACAACATACATATATATATGTTTATATATCAGAGCATTACCATACACTAATACTAAACAACACTATGAGGAACTATTACAGTCAAACTACCATAAGAAACACATACGTATATATATATATATATATATATATATATATATGCTTTCCATTTGACCATAGATTCCCTATTTCTCGGTCAGTTTAAACACAAACCAGCTGCACTCTGCTACACCCTCTATAAATTCCCTATTGGGAATCACCAACTTTAAGAGAATCTTACATTGCTTATAAACTCTACATCTGGATGGACTCATATTAAACTCTGTTGGACTTTGGGATTTTACTCAAAGGATACTGGAATATTGCACATATATACCCTGATGCCTATAAAACGGATTTACGAATCAATACCCATACATATCTTACATCTATTCTTTCCTCCATCTCACTCGCTATTTGTATCACATCGAAACTATGACTTAATTTTTCCTCTCACACCGTCTCCGATGAAGGGATATTATTAATTAATATCCTACAAACAGCTGTAAGACCTTCTATCTATAAATGCTCTAATATCTATACAGCCTTGGTTTTTTTATCTCATTACGCAAAAAATTCATATATTTAATCGAAGACTGTTTGATTTCCTTATTTTCCTTCTTTTTACCTGTGTGAGTTACAGGTAAGGTTATCTGTGGGGTCATATTTTGTAGCGAAGAAGAAATAACGGTCTTTTGGCTGCTATTTCTAAATTTTCGGTATGTGGTGAAGCAACTTGTTACTAAACCCTTAATT
This sequence comes from Octopus sinensis, assembly GCF_006345805.1. NCBI lineage: Eukaryota > Metazoa > Mollusca > Cephalopoda > Octopoda > Octopodidae > Octopus > Octopus sinensis. The sequence continues at coordinate 16,740 of NW_021824521.1, read as the reverse complement.
ACTGTTATAATTAAATATAAAACTTCTTGTATAAGTTTTTACTGAATATGGTTCTTTTCCATACCGAAACTACTTGGTAAAATTTATTCATTATAAATTAATAATTATTTTAACCTATATCTATAAAATATATATATATATATGTTTAATAACGAACCATGTAATTCACACTCTGGAAAATTTATTTTTGTAAAATGTTGGGAGTGGGTAAAATTTCAAAGGCTTCCACATCACCCCACCCCGTTTTGCGGACCCAAAAAGGGTTTTCTAGGATATTAGGTGGGTCACAGCATTTCATTCAACAAAATAAAAAAAAAAGATTTCCAATGATTCTGGAATGGTGCAGAGGGTCCCCTTCGAACCCTATTCCTAAACCAAAATAAGGGATTTGCAGCATATTCGGAGGTCACGGTACTTGATTCCATGCAAAAAAATGTGATTTTTTTCCCTTAGTGAAAATGGTGCTGGTGAAAAGATCACTGAGGATGGGGATGGGGTGAAATTTCCGAGGCTTCTCACCCAACTCCATTTTTCGGACCCCCAAAAAGGGTTTTGTAGCATATTAGTCACGGGAATTCATCCAACAAAAAACAAAAATAATAATTTCCAATGATTTGGGAATGGGGTGGGAGTGCGTCCCCGTCGTGGCACCCTTTTCTTCTGAACCATAATAAGTGATTTGCAGCATATTTGGAGGTGAGGGTACTTCATTCCATGCAAAAAATTTCAGTTTTTTTCTTTCTTGGTGAAAATCGTGCGGGTGTTAATCTGAAAGTTTACTGAGGTACGACACCCCCCCCCTACCACTGCTAACAAGATATTGTATATAAAGGGTGCAGTGTAGCAGCGATAACCCGCTGGTGGAGAATCTGCCTGGGGTTAAACTAGTAGTAACCTTCAGCAGCCACTTTGATGTGCTGACTCACTTTACTTTGTGAGATTTTACAAACTACACACACACACTATAACGGCTCTCTCTCTCTCTCTCTCTCTCTTTATTATGTAATTAAAGAAAGGACATGACCATCATGAAATACAACAATGTCTCTTTCAACACGCAACTTCACATGAAGAATCTGGCAAAACAAATGCATAAAAGTATGCCTGTGTCTGTGTGTATCTTTTATCTTTAACGTGTTTCAGACATTAGACTGTGGCCATGCTGGAGCAACACCTTGAAGAATTTCTAGTCGAAGAATTGAACCCAGTACATCTTTGTGTAAGCCTTGTATTTATTCCATCGATCCCTCCATATAGCACCTTCTTTTTCACTCGCTCATCCTGTCTCTCTCTCTCTCTCTATTTCTAACAAACTGAGTCACAATGCAAATATTTCCTTCAGGCATTACACAGTATAATGTGTGATTTAAAGGGATTTGACTGCTATTTCTGCAAGAGAAAATATCGATACAACTATATTCACAGATATACAAGAAGTGACTCCCAGACCTCAAAAAGAATTATAGTTCCTCATCCACGCCAGAAATTTAAGGGGACGGGTTAAATCGACATTTACCGAAAGTGGTCTAGTCACCAGATAGGGGTCCTGCATGGCCTCATCAGACACACATAAGAGAGTACGCTGTAATTAATTGGTAATTCCAACGAGCCTACTTTCATTGCAGATAATCCCCTCAGATATTACACAGTATGATGTGTGATTTCAGGAGATTTGACTGCTATTTCTAGAAGGAGATGTATTAGTACAACTATATTGATATATATTATTGTTGCTATGGTGTGTGTGTGTGTGTGTGTGTGTGTGTGTGTGTGTGTGTGTGTGTGTGTGTGTATCAGTGGGGAAGCAGGTAGAATCGTTGCCATGCTGGAGGAAATGCTTAATCGCATTTTGTATAGCTTCATGTTGTGAGTTCAAGTTCTGCCTCGGTCGATTTATCCATTTCATCGTTCCAAGGTCAATAAATTAAGTACCAGTCAAATACTAAGGATAAAGTAATTGATTAGCTGCCCACAGTAATTGCAGGCGTTGTGCTAATTGTAAAAAGTGAATTAGAGAGAGAGAGAGGGGGGGTAGATAGATCTGTTATAGTATGTGTGTGTGTGTGTATAAGCCGATGAGGTGACAGAATCGTTCACACGCAGGGTCGTTGGAGTCAATTAGTTGCCTCTACTAGAATTCCAGGCCTTGTTTTCTTTAGACAAAGAATGATCACATATGTGTATGGTAGAAAGCGGAAGTCTCCATGGGTGCCCTGGGACTGAATGTCGATGTGGGTGAAGATTACAAGGAAAATTTCTGATCCCAAATTCCGAGAAGAAAAAGAGTAACAGACAAATGGATGGATGGATGGCTGTGAGATTTGGCTGTTATTTCTTGCAGCAGGTCTACTGTACATTAAGCATTGATACGTTATATATTTAGATCTTGTTTTTTTCATCCATCCTTCTCTCGTTTTCTGTGTCCGTCTTTGCATATAATTTTGCTAAGCTCTTGCTGTTGTTTCTAGCATATGAAATGTTGCAGTTTCATGGACCTGTTGTATTGGATTTAGTGTCGTGTGACAAATAGGTGTACAATTTATAAACTGCAATTAATTTCAGAAGAACAGTAGATTGGAGGGGCATTTAGCTGCTATTTCAAACAACTCTAGCTATCATGTACACTTCAGCTTTCATCAGCTAATATATAAATATGTATGGAGTTAGAAGAGACGGTATGATGTTGTTTCAACGTAGATTTGGCTGCTATATCTAGCAGCTCTGGCATTCGTTTGCATTTTACACATGATTAATTTAATTTTCTCATTAAATTAAACTTTAATTTGCATTTATGTATTACAGTGAAATTAATACAACAACCAAAACTAGTTACAAACACACACTTATATATGCTAGAAACAGCAGCTATATAGAAGTATTTCATGTTTTTTTACACAGTTTCCTTTCCAAAAACGTGTGTCTACGTAAAGTTTGTGCTTCAGTAGAAGAGACTGAGTGAATATGTATAGGGGATGGGGGTCGGTTTTCTGAAATAAAATCTGAGACTGGTGCCCCTAAATCAGCATAAGCAACAAGAGTATGGATGTATTCGGCAGAGGAAGGAATGGAACCCACATTTAGGAGAATATCTTTGCGTCGTTTAGGAGTGTGTGAGGGAAGACGACTGGGAACAAACGAATGGATTGATATCTATGTATATACATTTGTACTTATATATTATATATCTCCCTCCATCTAACTATACAACATGCATTCACATACAGGTGTGGCTGTGTGGTAAGAAGCTTGTTTCCCAACCACACACTCGGGGGTTCAGTCCCACTGTATGACCACTTGGACAAGTGTCTTCTACTACAGCATCTGGCCAAACAAAGCCTTGTGGGTAGAATTTGGTTGGCGGAAACTAAACGAAGCCCATCGTATATTTATACCCATACTATTATATATATATTATATATATATATATATATATATAATATATATATATATATATATATATATATACATATATATATATATACAGAGAGAGAGAGGTGAGCTGGCAGAATTGTTAGTGCACCGGACAAAGTACTTAGCGGTGTTTCACCTGTCACTATATTTTGAGTTCAAATTTCGTCAGGGTTAACTTTGCATTTCAACCTTTCAGGGTCAATAAATGAAGTACCAGTGAAACGTTGGATTCGATGTTATCAACCCCCCCCCCCACCTGCCAAACTTTCAGGCCTCGTGCCTATAGTACAACAGATATCCCTCTCTCTCTCTTTGGGAGAGGCACTGAGCAGCTACACGCACATATACACACACGGCAGTAACTTCCACCTACCGAATTCAATCACAAAGCTCCGGTCGGCTCGGGGCTATAGTGGAAGACACCTACCCAAAGTGCCACGCAGTGGGACTGAACCCGAAACCATGTAGCTAGGAAGCAAGCTCCCTAACCACACAGCCATGCCCCTATATATATATGTGTGAGTGTATATATCTGTGTGTGTATATATATAATATATATATTCATGTGTGTATAGATCTGAACCCCACCCCACATAACCATCACTTGACAACCTATGTTGGTCTGTTTACAACCCTTTAAGTTAGTTTGGCAAAAGAGACTGATAGAATAAGTCGTAGGCTTACGAAGAATAAATCCTGGGGTCGATTTGTTTGACTAAAACCCTTTAAGGCAGTGCTCCAGCATGGCCGCAGTCAAATAACTGAAACAAGTAAAAGAAACAAAGAATGTAATATATTTAGATGCAGGGTTTCCCATCCAGGGGTGCACACACCGCTTGGGGGTGCGAGCAGGGCTTGGATTTTATGGGGTCAAAGTCGGCAATTGCTCCGGGCACCTTTTTTATATAAACTATTACTTGAAGGGGTGTGAGAACATATAAAGGTTTTTAAGGGTGCGGGGCATAAAAAAGGTTGGGAACCCCCTTCGATAGATAAACAGACAGATGTGAGATTTGGCTGCTATTTCTAGCAGTAACTCTGGCATCCATTAAGCATTGAAACATTCTATATTTAAATGTCTTTTCTTTCTGCCTCCCTCTCAGTATTTTCTGTATCCTTCTTCGCATATATTTTTGCTCAAGTCTTGCTGTTGTTTCTAGAATAGGAAACGTCTCAGTTTAATGGACCCTTTGTATTTGTCTTGTTTTGCATGACAAATAGGTGTAGAATTTATAGACTGAAGTTAATTTCAGAACTACAGTAGATTGGAGGGACATTTGGCTGCTATTTCAAACAAATCTAGCTATCATTTTCATTGGCTTCAATTTTTATCGGCTCATATATAAATATGGATGGAGTTACGTGAGGCAGTATGATGCTGTTTCGACGTAGATTTGGCTGCTATTTCTAGCAGCCCTTGCTTTCATTTACTTCTTATACATCATGATTTTCGTTTTCTTTTCTAAATTAGACTTCATTTTCCATTTAATTATTCCAAATAAATTAATACAAAACTGGAAAACCATATAAGACAAATAGATAGACAGCTGTGATTCGGTGAGTTTTGACTGCTATTTCTAGCAGCAAGTCTATAAAATAGTTACAAATGCACAATTAAATACAAGTTGAAGCTAGAAACAACAGTTAAAGGAATGTATCACATATTTTTTTATAAAGTCTCCTTTCCAAAGCTTTGTGCCTAGGTTTAGTTTGTTGTTTGAGTAGAAGGGACAGAGGGAATATGTTTGGGGTCGATTTTCTGAAATAAAATCCTTGAGACTGGTGCCCCAGAATTGACAGAAACAACAAGACAACGAGTAAAATCGGCAGAGGAAGGAATGGAACCAACATGTTGGAGTATACCTTGGTGTCGTTTAGGAATGTGTGTGGGAAGACAATCGGGAAGAAACGAGTCGACACAGGTACCAGTAATGCAAACTGGCATCGGCCAGGCTCTGTCATAAGAAGTTTGCTTCCCAACCACATGTTTCCAGGTTCAATCCTACTGTGTGGCACCTTAGGCAAGTGTCTTTTAAATGACCCTTAAGCCAACCAAAGCCTTGTGAGTGGATCTGCTAGATGGAAACTGAAAGAAGCCCATCATATATGTATGTATGTGTATCTATATGTATGTATATATATATACATATACATACATATATATGATATATATATATATATATATATATATACATATACATACATATATATATATATATATACATATATATATATATATATATATTACACATATTCATTTGTGTGTCTACCCTACACCACACATCACCATCGTATGACAACCGATGTTGGTCTGTTTATGTCCCTGTGACTTTGATTTGACAAAAGAGACTGATAGAATAAGTACTAAACTTACAAAGATTTGTTTGACAGAAACCCAGTAAGGTGGTGCTCCAGCAGGGCCACAGTGAAATAACTGAAACAAATAAAAGAATAAATAAATGTACAAGAATAAAAGAATGTATATATATATATATATATATTTATATAAATAGAGAGACAAACAGACAGACAGACAAATAGATAGATAGACAGCTGTGATTCAGTGAGTTTTGGCTGCTATTTCTAGCAAGTACATTTAACATTGATACATTATATATTTCGATCTTTTTTGGTTTTTGCTTTCCTCCCAGTTTTTTCTCTGTCCGTCTTTGTATATATTTTTGCTAAACACTTGCTGTTGTTTCTAGCATATGAAATGACACAGTTTAATGGACCTGTTGTATTGGATTTGTTTTGCATGACAAACAGGCGTAGAATTTTAAACTGTACCAAATTTCAGAAGTACAGAGGATTGGAGGGGCATTTGGCTGCTATTTCAAGCAACTCTAGCTATATAACTATGTGTGGAGTTACGTGAGACAATATGGGGCTGTTTTCTCTGTAAATTTGGCTGCTATTACTAGCAGCTCTTGCATTCAGTTGCATTTTATACGTCATGCTTTTAATTATATTTTTAAATTAGGTATTAATTTGCATTTAATTATTAAAATGAAATTAATACAACAACAAAAAACTAGTTACAGACACAAACTTAAATACAAAGTTTGCTAGAAACAACAGTTATATGAATGCATTGCATATTTTCTCACAAAGGGTCCCTTCCCAAAATATATGTCTAGATTTGGTTTGTGCTTCAGTACAAGAGACTAACTGAATACGTATGGGGTGGATTTCTAAAATAAAATCTGTGAGACTGATGCCCCCAAATCAACATAACGAGACTACGAATATAATCGGCAGAGAAGGAATGGAACCCGCATGTCAGAGTATATCTTGTCATAGTTTACGAATGTATTTGGGAAGATGACTGGGAGCATACGAATGGATATATATATATATATATATATACACATCCATCATTCTAACTATACAACATATATTTACATATATATATGTTTATATATCAGGGCATTACCATACATAAATGCTTCACACTACGAGGGACTATTAAAATCAAACTACCATAATAAACACATTATATGTGTGTGTGTATATATATATATATATATATATATATATATATACACGTTTGTGTGCTCCACAAATGTATAGGCACAGGCGTTCCTGTGTGGTAAGAAGTTTGCTTTCCAACCAGAGGGTTCTGTGTTCAGTCCTACTGCATGGCACCTAGGGCAATTCTCTTCTATTTTGACCCCGGGCCTTGTAAGTGGACCTTGTCAGATGGAAACTGAAGTGAGCCCATCAGACATAAATATATGTATATATATACATACACATATATATATACATATATATATATTATATATATAGAGAGGAGAGAGAGAGAGAGAGATAGAGATAGAGAGATAGATAGATAGATAGATAAATATATATATATATATATTATATATATATATATAGATTCATGTGCATGTAGGTGTGTCTGGCTGTGTGTCTGCCTCCCTCCCACCCTCATCATAACTTGACAACCGATGGTGGTGTGTTTACATCCCTGTAATTTCATCGGTAAAAAAGACTGGCCAGAATATGTACTAAGCTTTCAAAGAGTAAGCCTGAGTCGATTTGTTTGGCTAAACCCTTTAAGGCATTGCTCCAGCATGACCACAGTCCCATTGCTGAAACAAGTAAAAGAATAAAAGAGTGTTTGTATATCTTACAGATGGATGGTTAGATAAATAGATAGAAAGAATAATAGAAAGATAGATAGATAAATATATGATAACTGTGGTGCCCCTGCATGGCCGTGACCTTTACACCAGAGGTCAATACTACATATGTATATATGTGTGTGTGTGTGTGTGTGTGGTGTGTGTGTGTATAGATATTCTTTTAGTTAATGACAGTGGCCATGTTGGAGCACCACCTTCAGTCAGGTATATCAACCCCAGAGACTTATTCATTATAAGCTTGTACTCATTCTGTCAGTCACTGTTGCTGAACCACAAAGTTACAGGGATGTAACACACCACATCGTTGTCAAGCAATGGTGTGGACAACCACAGACAAACAAATATACATACAGGTGGTTGGCAAATAAATATTCGTGATGTGTCATAATTCCTCATGTATTGTGATTTCTAATGAACATAAATGGGATATACCAATACTATATTTGCATTCACTGCATAACTAAGAATACTTTTTCACACCCCTAAATATTTATAATGTATATAAAAACTCCTTAGTTACTATAATTTATTAGTTTCATTTGCATATTCTTAGTTATGCATGTGTATGCAAATATAGTATTGGTATATCCCATTTTTCTATCATTTTCCCTAAACATGTTAGGTATTTAACCAGCAACGCCTTGAATGGTGCCATCCCTTAACTAAGGCGAAATTCACCTCTAATGAACTTATGAATATATGAAAACATCCAAGATTGTATTCTGATAGGAAAAAGGAAAACACCCAAATGTGCTGCTTCACCTTTTTAATCAGTGAACGGAATAAAATAGAATAATAAATTTATTTTTAATAAATTCAAAATAACACAATGATTGTGATGGTGATGTTGATGATGATGAAGGTGATAATACTGTTGTTGTTGTTGGTGTTGGTGGTGGTGTTGGTGTAAGTATTTGCATCCAGACTGAAGAAAGTGAAATTTATACAGAACAATGCATATTCATTAAAAAACCACAGTTTCTAAGGGTTTTAAAAAGCAAAACCCTTGAGAATGACCCCGAATCTGTAAATGAATGTGTTATCAGTTTGCAAAGAGGTTTCAATTATATTTATTTTTGTCTAAAGGCAGCTTAGCCATTGTGACACAAACAGATTGTAGATGTTGAGAGGGAGGGAGGGGAAACGAAATCAAAAGAACAACAAGGATCAAATGATTTCAGAGTGATTATTTGAAGAGAAAGAGAGAGAGAGAGAGAGAGAGAGAGTGAGATAGAAGAGAAGAGAGAAAGAAGAGAGATAGAGAGAGAGAGAGAGAGAGAGATAGAGATGAGAGATAGAAGATAGATAGATAAATAATATATATAATATATATATATATATATAGATTCATGTGCATGTAGGTGTGTCTGGCTGTGTGTCTGCCTCCCTCCCACCCTCATCATAACTTGACAACCGATGGTGGTGTGTTTACATCCCTGTAATTTCATTCGGTAAAAAAGACTGCCAGAATATGTACTAAGCTTTCAAAGAGTAAGCCCTGGAGTCGATTTGTTTGGCTAAAGCCCTTTAAGGCATTGCTCCAGCATGACCACAGTCCCATTGCTGAAACAAGTAAAAGAATAAAAGAGTGTTTGTATATCTATACAGATGGATGGTTAGATAAATAGATAGAAAGAAAGATAGAAAGATAGATAGATAGAATATGATGATACTGTGGTGCCCCTGCATGGCCGTGACCTTTACACCAGAGGTCAATACTACATATGTATATATGTGTGTGTGTGTGTGTGTGTGTGTGTGTGTGTGTATAGATATTCTTTTAGTTACATGACAGTGGCCATGTTGGAGCACCACCTTCAGTCAGGTATATCAACCCCAGGACTTATTCATTATAAGCCTTGTACTCATTCTGTCAGTCACTGTTGCTGAACCACAAAGTTACAGGGATGTAAACACACCAACATCGGTTGTCAAGCAATGGTGTGGACAACCACAGACAAACAAATATATACATACAGTGGTGGGCAAATAAATATTCGTGATGTGTCATAATTCCTCATTTATTTGATTTCTAATGAACATAAATGGGATATACCAATACTATATTTGCATTCACTTGCATAAACTAAGAATACTTTTTTCACCCCTAAATATTTATAATTGTATATAAACTCCTTAGTTACTATAATTTATTAGTTTCATTTGCATATTCTTAGTTTATGCATGTGTATGCAAATATAGTATTGGTATATCCCATTTTCCTATCATTTTCCCTAAACATGTTAGGTATTTAACCAGCAACTCCTTGAATGGTGCCATCCCTTAACTAAGGCGAAATTCACCTCTAATTGAACTTATGAATATATGAAAACATCCAAGATTGTATTCTGATAGGAAAAAGGAAAACACCCAAAGGTGCTGCTTCACCTTTTTAATCAGTGAACGGAAATAAAAATAGAATAAATAAATTTATTTTTAATAAATTCAAAATAACACAATGATTGTGATGGTGATGTTGATGATGATGAAGGTGATAATGCTGTTGTTGTTGTTGGTGTTGGTGGTGGTGTTGGTGTAAGTATTTGCATCCAGACTGAAGAAAGTGAAATTTATACAGAACAATGCATATTCATTAGAAAAACCACAGTTTCTAAGGGTTTTAAAAGCAAAACCCTTGAGATGACCCCGAATCTGTAAATGAATGTGTTATCAGTTTGCAAAGAGGTTTCAATTATATTTATTTTTGTCTAAAGGCAGCTTAGCCATTGTGACACAAAAGCAGATTGTTAGATGTTGAGAGGGAGGGAGGGGAAACGAAATCAAAAGAACAACAGGATCAATGATTTCAGAGTGATTATTTGAAGAAAAGAAGAGAGAGAGAGAGAGAGAGAGGAGTGAGATAGAAAGAGAGAGAGAAGAGAGAGAGAGAGAGAGAGAGAGAGAAAGAGAGAGAGAGAGAAAGAGAGAGAGAGAGAGAGAGAGAAAGAGAGAGAGAGAGAAAGAGAGAGAGAGAGAGAGAGGAAAGAATGAGGTGGTGTACAGGAAAACAAAAACAATACACAAAGCATTATATTTTTAATAAATGAGAGCTGAAACTAATGAATAAGATGATGATGGTGATGAGAGTGGGGTGTTTTTTTGTGGTGGCGGTGGTGGTGGGGATGTGAATACTTGCATTTTGGGGACCAATGTGTAAACAAAACCCTTGAGTTGTTGAGTAAATGTAAATGAATGCTTTATCAGTTGGAAACAACTGGAATTATTTCAAAATGGATTTTGAGATCTTAAGAGGGAGGAAGTGAAAATCAAATCCAAATAACAACAGGAGTGTCTTTGTGATAAAAGGCTTGCTTCCCAACTACATGGCTCCAGGTTCAGTCCCACTGGGTGGCACCTTAAGCAAGTCTCATCAACTATAACCAAAGCTTTGTGAGTGGCTTTCATAGACAGAAACAGAAAGAAGTCCATCCTGAATATATGAGTGTGTGTTTGTGTATATATGTATGTATATATATATATATATGTGTGTGTGTTGATAAATATTTGAGTGCAATTATGAAGGTGTTTAATCTGTTCTAGTGCATGTGTGCTTGTGTGTGTTGTGGTATGATGTATATATGTGTATATATATATAATATATTATACTAGCTGAAGGTGACCCGCTCTACGCGCGGGTAGAGAGTGTGGTTGTTACTTTCTGTTGCTTCCTTTCAGCACGTAAAATGCCCCATCCGAACGTGGCCGATTGCAGCCAGCCTGACTTGCTTCTGTGCCGGTGGCACATAAAAAGCACCAACTGATCGTTGCCACTGCGAGCCCCCTGGCACCAGTGCCGACAGCACGAAAAAAGCAACCACTATACTCACAGAGTGGTTGGCGTTAGGAAGGTCATCCACCTGTAGAAACACTGCCAGATCAGACTGGAGCCTGGTGCAGTCTCCTGGCTTCCGAGACCCCGGTCGCACTGCCCAACCCGTGCTAGCACGGAAAACGGACGTTAAACGATGATGATGATGATCCTCCGTATTTGTTTCTCTCTCCTTTCTCTCTCACTTTCCCACTCTCTTACTTTTCTTTTCTCTCGGACTCTCCCTCGCTAGCTCTTACTCTCTATCTTTATCTATCTCTCTCCCATTTATAAACAACAGAAGATCTTGAGTAAGTTGAGAAATAAAATATTTAGAAAGATCAATCAGAAATATGAGGCAGTGGCAATGGAAAGGTCTGCTTGAAGGCAGACAGCAAAACGCTAACATTTAAAAAGGACAGACGAACTTGCGAGCTGAATAAAAATAATAATAATTGGAAACCAAAGTTTGAAGGATAGAATCTGAGGATAGTAGAGTCACCATGGCTGGCATTTGTTAACGACGGACAGCAACGTAGTGACAGTTTAACAGCTGGCGTAAAATTTTGAACTGATGTAAAAGAAAATTCATAAACACCAAGTTTTGAAGTGATTCTTTCTCACGACAGTAGACTCACCATGGCAAGCATTCAAAACTTCTTTATCATGGACGGCACACATTGACGATTAAAAGGATGGCGCAATTTTTTAGCTTGATGTAACAGAGAATTCCTAAACACCCGCTCCTTGAAATTTTAATCCCCTTCCAGCCCCATTTAGACCCCTTTTCACATTTTGGTTAATATAACCCGATTTCATTCGGGTCTACTGGGGCCACATTTTATAAGATGAGGAATTTTGTCCTAGAGGTGACGTCTTTCATTTGAGGAAAAAAATAGTTGTCATGCAAACTTGTCAGCACCTTTAACATAGGTGTGCATATTTTCAGCTGAATCGACCGACTACGTAATGCACACATTATATATATATATACATCATCATCATCATCATCGTTTAACGTCCGTTTTCCGCGCTAGCACGAGTTGGACGGTTTCGACCGGGGTCTGGGGAGCTCGGGACTGCCCCAGGCTCCAGTCTAGTCTGGCAGTGTTTCTACAGCTGGATGCCCTTCCTAACGCCAACCACTCCGCGAGTGTAGTGGGTGTTTTTTACGTGCCACCTGCACAGGTGCCAGAGGGGTCTGGCATCGGCCACGTTCGGATGGTGTTTTTTTTTATGGGGGGGGTGCAGAAATATAGGGGAGCACCAGCGGGAGGGGTGGTTCAGAGGACAGGTTCTAGGCAAGTAGAACGTAGGATATCGAGAGAGGGGTAATGCATGGTGAAATAGCGTATTGAAGAGGGGGGTTCAAAGAGTAGACACCTATAATGGTGGTGGGGGGTGCAGAAATATAGGGGAGCACCAGTGGGAGGGGTGGTTCAGAGGACAGGTTCTAGGCAAGTAGAACGTAGGATATCGAGAGAGGGGTAATGCATGGTGAAATAGCGTATTGAAGAGGGGGGTTCAAAGAGTAGACACCAAAGTATAATGGTGGTGGGGGGGGGGCAGAAATATAGGGGAGCACCAGTGGGAGGGGTGGTTCAGAGGACAGGTTCTAGGCAAGTAGAACGTAGGATATCGAGAGAGGGGTAATGCATGGTGAAATAGCGTATTGAAGGGGGGGTTCAAAGAGTAGACACCTATAATGGTGGGGGGGAGTGCAGAAATATAGGGGAGCACCAGTGGGAGGGGTGGTTCAGAGGACAGGTTCTAGGCAAGTAGAACGTAGGATATCGAGAGAGGGGTAATGCATGGTGAAATAGCGTATTGAAGAGGGGGGTTCAAAGAGTAGACACCTATAATGGTGGTGGGAGAAACGACATCCGGTATAGTTGGAGCAAAATAGAGATATCCGGTATTGGTGGTGGGGGTGGGTAGGGCGGGCGCGCCGCGAAGAATTGGCAGCCAATTTCTAATCAGCCCTGTAAGGGAGATAGATCTTAAATATCTATAACGATAACTAGTGAATTATACAGAATATGCAAAAACGAGGCGAGGCTGAAATAGTAAACAGAGTGGCGACTAGGGGGATCAGAATAATAATAATTAATAAATAATAATAATAAATAGAGATACGGATGAATTAAAGTTCAAAGATTTCTTATCTTGGGATCACTTCGTTTACGGACAGACTTGGCAAAAGGAATTCGGAATCAAGAATGAGGCAAGTTACTAGCTTAAGTATGCATAGCCATGGCGAGGAGTAGGAAGAGAAGGAGTCCAGACAGACAATGTAAAAAAGAGGGCGAGAGAAACCCCGCGTGTATATATATATGTGTGTGTGTGTGTGCACGCATTATATATACAAATGAGATATATATCTGTATAAATTAAATTAGAGATAAAACCACTAATAGGCAAATCAAACAGTGAAAAACAAAAAACAAAAACATAAAAAAAGAAAATATAACATAGAAAATATATCTATATATATAAAACTGTAGTTGTGTGAGTGTCTGTCCCCTTCGATTTAGATTCCTAACTACTCCCACATTTTGCGGTGCAGTTTAACCAAATTCAGGTATCTTATAGTCGTGATTCATATCGAGCCCGTCTGAGTGATAGCGCGCGTCTACGATGAGTCTACGATTTTAAAAATAATTTAACATAATTTTTTATTCCATTTTAATGCATATTTTTTCGTGTGTCGATGGCGGCGGAGTTGGCGTCCACGCTCACGCCTGCACCTGTGTTGCTTCTCCCCCTTCTTCCCTCCCTCGTGAAGCTGTGGTGAAGGGAGTGTAAGGAAATCAATGTCGTAATGCGTTGTCAAGGAGACCAGCGTTCTTTTAGAACAACGACTTCATGGCTTAAAGTCGCCAAAACAGAAATCGCTAAAAAAGCTGAAACAGATCCACAAAAACGGCAAAAACCGCCACACAGGGCAGGTTTCCTGTGCAAACAATTTGCACAACCGAATGTTTTAGTTGTTGCACAAATCTTTATATATAAAAGTAAGGTTGTGTGTCTGTCTCCTACGATTTAGATTCCTAACTACTCCCACATTTTGCGGTGCAGTGTAACCAAAACCGGGTATCTAATAGTCATGATTCATATCGAGCCCTTCTGGGTATTAGCGCGCATCTACGATGAGTCTACGATTTAAAAAAAAATTACCATCATCTTTTATTCCATTTTAATGCATTTTTCACTATTATATAAGGGAAGTAACTCCCTAAAAATGTCTACGATGAGTCAACGATTAAAAAAAAAATTACCATCATTTTTTATTCCATTTTAATGCATATTTCGCTATTATATAAAGGAAGTAACACTCTAAAAATGTCTACGATGAGTCAACGATTAAAAAAAAAATACCATAATTTTTATTCCATTTTAATGCATTTTTCGCTATTATATAGGGAAGTAACTCTCTAAAAATGTCTACGATGAGTCAACGATTTAAAAAAAAAATTACCATCATTTTTTATTCCATTTTAATGCATTTTTGCTATTTTTTGGCTATAACTCACTAAAAATGCTTATTAGTTATTTCCCTTACAAACCCGAGCAACGCCGGGCGATACTGCTAGTAAAATATAAAATTGAAAACTTTAAATTATTTAAATTGAAAATAAAAATTATTATTAATTATATTATAATTTGTTAAAAAATATATATAACTATGAAAAAGTAAGAAAAAGTTTAATATACATAAATACAGATATATGCACTTTGTATATATACATTATATATACATATTTATATATAGAACACACACACACGTACATTATATATACATATTTATATATAGAACACACACACACACACACACACACATACATTATATATACATATTTATATATAGAACACACAAACACACATACATTATATATACATATTGATATATAGAACACACACACACATACATTATATATACATATATATATATAGAACACACACACACACACACATACATTATATATACATATTTATATATAGAACACACACACATACATTATATATACATATTTATATATAGAACACACACACACACACACACACACACACACACACACATATATAAATGAACGCAAGAATATCTGATTCATAATATTTGTTCTCATGCTCGTGTGTCGTTTGTTGGTGACAGACATATACTTAAAAGAACAACGCCGATGTGATAGGAAGGTAGGAAACAGTGTCAGTGAAAAAGAAAGGAAATAGCGATAGTGACAGATACCTTAAATAACCGTAGTGGCATTCTGAAAGTTATAAATGAAGAGGAGTAAGAGAGGGAAAGGAGGAAATATGGTGAGTGAGGAAGATGGCCCCTAGCAACCACACCTTTTAAGATAGGGATTTCTAAGGTAGCCCACGCACATCGTCACCTCATTCTACATGTCCCTGTAATTTTGGAGCGAATCGGACGGGATGTAGTGGCATTGATAGCGATCCAAGCAGCACGTAAAAAGCACCATCCGAACGTGGCCGATTGCAGCACCGCCTTGACTTGCTTCTGTGCCGGTGGCACGTAAAAAGCACCATCCGATCGTTGCCACTGCGAGCCTCCTGGCACCAGTGCCGGCGGCACGAAAAAAGCACTCACTACACTCACAGAGTGGTTGGCGTTAGGAAGGTCATCCACCTGTAGAAACACTGCCAGATCAGACTGGAGCGTGGTGCAGCCTCCTGGCTTCCCAGACCCCGGTCACACTGCCCAACCCGTGCTAGCACGGAAAACGGACGTTAAACGATGATGAGGATGATGATTCTCCGTATTTGTTTCTCTCTCCTTTCTCTCTCACTTTCCCACTCTCTTACTTTTTTTTTCTCTCGGACTCTCCCTCGCTTCTCTTACTCTCTATCTTTATCTATCTTTCCCATTTATAAACAACAGACGAACTTGCGAGCTGAATAAAAATAATAAAATATTGGAAACCAAAGTTTGAAGGGATAGAATCTGAGGATAGTAGAGTCACCATGGCTGGCATTTGTTAACGACGGACAGCAACGTAGTGACAGTTAAACGGCTGGCGTAAAATTTTGAACTTGATGTAAAAGAAAATTCGTAAACACCAAGTTTTGAAGTAATTCTTTCTCACGACAGTAGACTCACCATGGCAAGCATTCAAAACTTCTTCATCATGGACGGCAACACATTGACGATTAAAAGGATGGCGCAATTTGTTTAGCTTGATGTAACAGAGAATTCCTAAACACCCGCTCCTTGAAATTTAATCCCCTTCCAGCCCCATTTAGACCCCTTTTCACATTTGGTTTAATAACCCGATTTCATTCGGGTCTACTGGGGCCACATTTTATAAGATGAGGAATTTTGTCCTAGAGGTGACGCCTTTCATTTGAGGA
>NW_021824520.1:0-18338 GCF_006345805.1 Octopus sinensis | reverse complement strand
AATCTTTTCCAAGCAGCTTCACTCTGCGTGCTTTAGCTTCGTTACTATGGAAACAGTCCGGATACTTATTGATACGACCTCGTACTCGTTCTTCACTTGTTTATTATTGTTCTTATTTTATCTTATGTCACGTGGTCGTCTGCTGACAACTTTTTCCGCCATATACACCCAAATCTTTCTGCAGTTTTCACAGCTACACCAGGTTCGGAATATTACTTTCTGGTCTGTATGTTACGATACACATTCATGGCTTCCAAAAGCAAAAGACGTTTGTTTACATATACGTTTATGCATTTGTTTCGCGAGATTCTTGATGTGAAATCGTGTGTCGAAACAGATACTGTTGTATTTCGGGATGGTCGGAGTGGATGTGTGGTAAGTAGCTTGCTTACCAACCACATGGTTCCGGGTTCAGCCACACTGTGTGACACCTAGGGAAATTGTCCTCTACTATAGCCTCGGGCCGACCAATGCCTTGTGAGTGGATTTGGTAGACGGAAACTGAAAGAAGCCCGTCGTATATATGTATGTGTGTGTGTGTGTGTGTGTGTGTGTGTGTGTGTGTGTGTGTGTGTGTGTGTATGTTTGTGTGTCTGTATTTGTGTGTCTGTGTTTGTCCCCCCAACATCGCTTGACAGCCGATGCTGGTGTGTTTACGTCCCCGTAACTTAGCGGTTCGGCAAAAAGAGGCCGATAGAATAAGTACTAGGCTTACAAAGAATAAGTCGTGAGGTCGATTTGCTCGACTAAAGGCGGTGTTCCAGCATGACCGCAGTCACATGTCTCAAACAAGTAAAAGAGTAAAGTGTGAGAGAGAGAGAGAGAGTAAATAAACACACGCGTTATGCATTCGTTCTTCATTCGTTTATTACTGACCTTGTTTTATCCTATGTCCATCGTCTCCGAAAGGTTTCCGGACAATGGGCATAAAATAAAATAAGAACAGTAAGAAAAGAGTGAAGAACGAATATACAGTGCGTGTGTTTATCAGGTAAGAAAAAAATGACCGTCCCGAAATATATCAATATGAAAATATATACTATTTTTTTTTATCTTGTACTTGTTTCAGTCATTAGACTACGATTATGCTGGGGCACCGGCTTCAACAATTTTTAATCGAATGAATCTACTCCGGACCTTATATTTCTTTTGAGTGTGGTACATATTCTATCGATCTATCGATTACTTTTGTCAAACTGATAAGTTACGGGCATGTAGACACAGCGGCATCGGTTGTCAAGCGGTGGTGGGAGGATAAACATAGACACAAAGAGACAGACACACAGACACAGACACAGACACACACACACACACACACACACACACCACACACACACACACACACACATACACATTTATACGGCGGGCTTCTTTTATCCGTCTACCAAATTATCTCAGAAGGCTTTAGTCGGCCTGAAGCAATAGTTGAAGACACTTGTCCAAGGTGCCACGCAGTGAGACTTGAACCCAGAGCGATGTGGTTGGGAGGTATGCTACTTATCACACAGCCACTCCGCGCCTATATTATATATACGTAAAAGGAAAACCGATATAAGTATCAAGCTTTTTAAAGAAACATAAGTACTGGAATCGGACAATGCTCCATCATGGCCGTAGTTTAAAGACCGAAAGAAATAATGCATAAAAGTTAAAAGTAGTTAAAAAGAGAAAATCCAATCTAAGTCACCTTCGGTTGTCTCCCTTGCATGAAGCAATTATTTTGTAAGTTGAAGAGTAGCCTCCCTTATATAACTAAAAGTTATTGACCTAAGCTAACGTTGAAAACGTTGAAATGACTATACGCTTGATAAAATTGCTAGAAATAATAGTCAAATAAAAACAACATTCATTAAAACTATATCTTCATGCCTCAAGGCAATCTTAGAAGTTACATACAGATGTACAGACAGGAAATGTCTGGCTGCAACGTCTTCGAACATAAATCAACTCAATCAGCGCTCCTATTGCGCAAAATAGCAGCAACACGATCCAACGAAGGTGCCTCTATGTGGTCTCTTGACGCGCAAAAATAGCAAACAAATTTCTTTCAAAAAACAGTCGCTCTCAACCATTTTTCGTCTATGGACCCCTTTGATTACTATTTCATTTTGGTGGGCCCCCAAAGCCATTCGATGTTTAAAACACTAGTTTTATAGAAGCTGCAT
Organism: Octopus sinensis; assembly: GCF_006345805.1. Taxonomy (NCBI): domain Eukaryota; kingdom Metazoa; phylum Mollusca; class Cephalopoda; order Octopoda; family Octopodidae; genus Octopus; species Octopus sinensis. Next base: position 16,173 of record NW_021824520.1, on the reverse strand, counting down.
TCCAAATTTCAATCTTGTTTCTCATGCGTTCACTTGTGTAGGTTGAACTATGTAAAATGTCAGAGAAAGAAACCACATACTTAAAGTGTGAAGGTGGACAAAGGCCACAGGCTAAATATTTTTCCGTTATTTGTTTTCACTTTCGTTTTCTTTTTAATAATAGACTATCGTAGCAACAGTAACAATTTCTGAAAATTTATGTATTTTTAAATTAAACTCGAAAGAGATTTGGTTCAAGCAATTTTTTTGTCAATTTCTTCAAAGTTCTGCTTAAATAATTTCACTATAAACTTTGTTCAAAGGCTAAGAAAAATTATTCAGTGAAAGTTCTCACCTGAAAAATACTTTCTGAATGTATATTTTGGAAAATCTCAAAAAATTTTTTTTCCTTTTTTGCGAATAATAATCCTCTCTGACTAATAGAAATAAAATGACTTTATAATGTCCGTCTCTGTTCATATATATATATACGTGTGTAGTGATGCGTTTACTACCATAAAACTCTATCTACAGTAACAATTCTTCACATACTTTTCAACGGCAACAAGGACAATCTCCAAACAATAACAACCCCGCATCACCCATAGTTGATGACCGGGTCAGCAGCCAATTCTGCGACAACAATTACAGCTACAACAAACATTTTGACCAGCTCTAATCTACCCAGATTTTCATATCACTAAAATCAAAAGAAATTCAATTTATTGGGTATTTAGCGACATCAGGTATTGCTTATGATCGGCAAGCTTGCAAACAAGGGAGACAACCCTGTATTTATTTTCCCCTCTTTTTTAACTACTTATTTCGTCTTTTATGCTCGATCATTAAACTGCGGCCATGATGGGGCATTGTTCGATACCAGTAATTATGTTTCTTAAAAAGCTTGATGCTCATTATATCGGTTTTCCTTTTACGTATATATAATATAAGCGCGGCGTGGTCGTGCGTGGCACCTTGGGCAAAGAGCAACATTTTTCATGAACATTTTTCATGTCTCTCCTGTCTACTATTTTGCATGCGTGGAACCCTCAAAATCTTATGTGGACCTCTTGGGTCCATATGGAGCACTGGTATGAAACCACGTGTCATGGTTTAGAAAAAAAATTTATTTTTCCAATTTTTTAATCTTCCGTTTCTTTACCTCATTCAGTTATTGAACTGCGGCCATGCTGGGGCACCGCCTTGAAATCTTTAGTCTAACTAATCGACCCCCGGAACTTATTTTTTAAGCATGTTACATATTCCATGCGCCCCATATGCCGAACCGCTAGGTTACTGAGGACGTAAAGAAACTAACACCGGTTGTCAAACGGTGGTGGACCATGCACGCTCGGGTTCTTTCCAAAACTTGCACCAAGGGTTACGGACCCCACTTCTCTGATTTCCCAATTGATGTTCTTCTTCAGTTCCATCAGTGTCTCCCGTTTGTTGACAAAACCCCTCTCATTCAGGTATCCCCACAAGAAAAAATCCGGGATACTCAAGTCTCGGGAGCGTGAAGGCCATTCAAAGTAGACGTCACACGTGGCTCCAGCAAGAAAGGACAACTGCACATACTGCAAGGGAAACAATGCATTTCCTACGGCAGTGCTTTGGACAGAGAATAACCTCCCGCTACGACAATGTCAATTGGCTTTCACGTATATATATATATATATATATATATATATATATGTGTGTGTGTGTGTGTGTGTGTGTGTGTGTATGTGTGCGCGCGTGTATGTGTGTGTGTGTGTGTATATGTGTGTGTGTGTTTGTGTTTGTTCACCGTACATTGCTTGACAACCGATGCTGGTGTGTTTACGTCCCCGTAACTTAGCGGTTCGGCAAAAAGAGACCGATAGAATAAGTACTAGGCTTACAAAGAATAAGACCTGAGGTCGATTTGCTCGACTAAAGGAGGTGCTCCAGCATGGACGCAGTCAAATCACTGAAACAAGTAAAAGAGTAAAGAAAGAGAGAGAGAGAGAGAGAGAGAGGGGGAGAGGGAGAGAGAGAGAGAGTAAATAAACACATACGTTATGTATTCGTTCTTCATTCGTTTTTTACTGACCTTGTTTTATCCTATGTCCATCGTCTCCGAAAGGTTTCCGGACAATGGACATAAAAAAAGATACGAACAGTGCGTGTGTTTATTTGGCAAGAAAAAATGACCGTCCCGAAATATATCAATATGAAAATATATACTATTTCTTTTTATCTTGTACGTGTTTCAGTCTACGACCATGTTGGTGCACCGGCTTCAACAATTTTTGATCGAATGAATCTACTCCGAACCTTATTTTTCTTTTGAGTATGGTACATATTCTATCGATCTATCGATCAGTTTTGTCAAACTGCTAAGTTACGGGGACGTAGACACAGCGGCATGGGTTGTCAAGCGGTGGTGGGAGGATAAACATAGACATAAAGACACAGACAGACAGACACAGACACAACACACACACACACACACACACACACACACATATACGGTGGGCTGCTTTTAGTATCCGTCTACCAAATCAACTCACAAGGCTTTAGTCGGCCTGAAGCAATAGTTGAAGATACTCGCCAAGGTGCCACGCAGTGGGACTTGAACCCAGAACGATGTGGTTGGGAAGTCTGCTACTTATCACACAGCCACGCCGCGCCTATATTATATATACGTAAAAGGAAAACCGATATAAGTATCAAGCTTTTTAAAGAAACATAAGTACTGGAATCGGACAATGCTCCATCATGGCCGCAGTTTAATGACCGAAACAAATAAAGCATAAAAGATAAAAGAAGTAGTTAGAAAGTGAGAAAATAATTAGTTAAACAGAGAAAAGTTAAAATCATAAAAGACAAAATAAGCAGTTAAAAAAAGGGAAAAATTAATACAAGGTTGTCTCCCTTGTTTGTAGCCTCGCCGATCATAAGCAATACCTGATGTCGCTAAATACCCAATAAATTGAATTTCTTTTGATTTTAGTGATATGAAAATCTGGGTGAATTAGAGCTGATCAAAATGTTTGGGGTCTTTTCCTAAAGTCATTTTATTTCTATTAGTCGGAGGGGATTTATTATTCGCGAAAAAGGAAAGGAAAATTTCTGAAATATTCCAAAATATACATTCAGAAAGCATTTTTCAGGTGAGAACTTTCACTGAATAATTTTTCTTAGTCTTTGAACAAAGTTTATACTGAAATTATTTTGTGTTTAACTAATAAAGCAGAACTTTGAAGAAATTGAAAAAAAAAATTGCTTGAACCAAATATCTTTCGAGTTTAATTTAAAAATACATAAATTTTCAGAAATTGTTACTCTTGCTACGATAGTCTATTATTAAAAAGAAAATGAAAAAAAATAGCCGAAAAATATTTAGTCTGTGGCCTTTGTCCCCCTTCACACTTTAAGTATGTGGTTTCTTTCTCTGACATTTTACATAGTTCAACCTACACAAGTGAACGCATGAGAAACAAGACTGAAATTTGGAATGCAGCTTCTATAAAACTAGTTTTTAAACATCGAATGGCTTTGGGGGCCCACCAAAATGAAATAGTAATCAAAGGGGTCCATAGATGAAAAATGGTTGAGAACGACTGTTTTTTTTAAAGAAATTTGTCTGCTGTTTATGCGCGTCAAGAGACCACATAGAGGCACATTCGTTGGATCGTGTTGCTGCTATTTCGCGCAATAAGAGCGCTGATTGAGTTGATTTATGTACGAAGACGTTGCAGCCAAACATTTCCTGTCTGTACTTCTGTATGTAACTTCTAAGATTGCCTTCAGACATGAAGATATAGTTTAACTGATTACTATTTTTATTTGACTATTATTTCTAGCAATTTTAGCAAGCGTAAAGTCATTTCAACGTTTTCAACGTTAGCTCAGGTCAATGACATTTAGTTATATAAGGGAGGCTACTCTTCAACTTACAAAATAATTGCTGCATGCAAGGGAGACAACCGAAGGTGACTTAGATTGGATTTTCTCTTTTTAACGACTTCTTTTATCTTTTATGCTTTATTTGTTTCGGTCATTAAACTGCGGCCATGATGGAGCATTGTCCGATTCCCAGTACTTACGTTTCTTTAAAAAGCTTGATACTTATTATATCGGTTTTCTCTTTACGTATATATAATATAGGCGGGAGCGTGGCTGTGTGATAAGTAGCATACCTCCCAACCACATCGCTCTGGGTTCAAGTCACACGGCGTGGCACCTTGAGCGAGTATCTTCAACTATTGCATCAGGCCGACTAAAGCCTTCTGAGTTGATTTGGTAGACGGATAAATGAAGCCCGCGCTATAAATGTGTACGTGTGTGTGTGTGTGTGTGTGTGTGTGTGTGTGTCTGTGTCTGTGTGTCTGTCTCTTTGTGTCTATGTTTATCCTCCCACCACCGCTTGACAACCGATGCCGCTGTGTCTACGTGCCCGTAACTTAACAGTTTGACAAAAGTGATCGATAGATCGATAGAATATGTACCACACTCAAAAGAAAAATAAGGTCCGGAGTAGATACATTCGATCAAAAATTGTTGAAGGCGGTGCCCCAGCATGGTCGTAGTGTAACGACTGAAACATGTACAAGACAAAAAAAAAATAATATATATTTTTATAGTTTTATATTTCGGGACGGTCATGTTTTTATTGCCAAATAAACACACGCACTGTATATTCGTTCTTCACTCTTTTATTACTGTTCTTATCATATTCTATGTCCATTGTCCGGAAACCTTTCGGAGACGATGGACATAGGATAAAACAAGGTCAGTAATAAACGAATGAAGAACGAATACATAACGTGTTTATTTACTCTCTTTCTCTTTCTCTCTCTCTCTCTTTACTCTTTTACTTCTTTCATTAATCTGACTGCGGTAATGCTGGAGCACCGCCTTTAGTCGTGCAAATCGACCCCAGGACTTATTCTTTGTAAGCCTAGTACTTATTCTATCGGCCTCTTTTGCCGAACCGCTAAGTTACGTGGACGTAAACACACCTCTATCGGCTGTCAAGCGATGCTTGGGAGACAAACACAAACACACACATATATATATATATGCATATATCCGACGGGCTTCTTTCAGTTTCCGTCTACCAAATCCACTCACAAGGCTTTGGTCGGCCCAAGACTATAGTAGAAGACAACTGCCCTAGGTGCCACGCAGTGTGGCTTAACCCGGAACCATGTTGTTGGTAAGCAAGCTACTTACCACACACCCACTCCGACCATCCCGAAATACAACAGTATCTGTTTCGACACACGATTTCACATCAGGAATCTTGCGAAACAAATGCATAAACGTATATGTAAACAAACGGCTTTTGCTTTTGGAAGCCATGAATGTGTATCGTAACATACAGACCAGAAAGTAATAAGTTGTCAGCAGACAGCCACGTGACATAAGATAAAATAAGAACAATAATAAACAAGTGAAGAACGTGTATGAGATCGCATCAATAAGTATCCGGACTGTTTCCATAGTAACGAAGCTAAAGCACGCAGAGTGAAGCTGCTTGGAAAAGATTGACCTTGAACTTTGCTGTGCATGCACACTAAGTTTTTAAATCCTAACTTACTTTCGCTGTTTACAGCAATGCTTGGAAGGAAGGTGTGTAGCGTATGGTCGTCGCATTGACCCTGGCAGAGAAAGTTGTCATGGCGATACCTGCTCAAAGGCTTAGGCAAAGTTGCAGAGAGTGCATGGAGAGGAGTGTATGAGCCGCACACGAGTGTACGAGTGGTTCAGACGTTTCCAAGATGGACGAAAAAATGTCGATATTGAAGAACATTCTGGGAGGCCTGCATCCAGCAGAACTGCGTAAAACATTGCAGACGTGCATGCAGCCGTGAGGGTAAATCGTCGAATTCCCACCCCTGAGTTATCAGAGGATGTGCAGATTAGTTACTGTTCAGTTCGGTCCATTATCCTGAACATTTGGGTATGAGACGCGTGTCTGCAAGTTTGTGCCAATATTGCCTTCAGCTGACTAAATACACACTCGGGTTTCAGTTGCACAAGATCTTGATTGAGTTGAGAACGATGAAAACCTTTTCGAAAACTTTGCGTAGGCCTCTGAGCAGGTAGCGCCAAGCTTTTGTCAAAATTTGATGCAGATTCTCTGCTCAACTTTCTGCCATGGTCAATGCAGCAATCACCCACTATACACGCAATGTGAAGTTGCTTGGAACAGATTGACCATGAACGCTGCTCCGCATGCACACTAAGTTTTAACGTCCAAGCTCACTTCCGCTACATGGAGGGAAGATATGTAGTATGTGATCGTTGCATTGACCATGGCAGAGAAAGTTGATCAGAGAATCTGCATCAAATTTTACCAAAAGCCTTGGTGATACCTGCTCGGAGGCCTACACAAAGTTTTCAAAAAGTCTCATTCGTTCTCGACCCAATCAAGATCTTGTAAAACTGAAACCCGAGTGTCTTTTTCGTCCGCTGAGAGCAATTTTGGCATAAACTTGGCAGACACGCGTCTCATACCCAAATCTTTAGTGATAATGGACTGAACCGAACTGTAACTAATCTGCACATCCTCTGATAATTCACGGATGGTGATTCGACGATTTCCCTTCACAGTTGCACGCACATCTGCAATGTTTTTTCAGGTCTACTGGTTGCGGGTCTCCCAGAACGTTCGTCAATATCGACATTTTTTCGGCCATCTTGGAAACGTCTGAACCACTCGTACACTCGTGTGCAACAAATACACTCGTCTCCATGTAATTTCTGCAACTTTGCCTAAGCCTCTGAGCAGGTATCGCCATGACAACTTTCTCTGTCATGGTCAATGCGACGATCACTCGCTACACACCTTCCTTCCAAGCACAGCTGTAAGCAGCAGAAGTGATTTAAAATGTTAAAACATAATGCGCATGCACAGCAGAGTTCATGTGGCAATGGCGGTGCTGGTGATTGTCCTTGTTGCCGTTGAAAAGTATGTGAAGAATTGTTACTGTAGTTAGAGTTTTATGGTAGTAAATGCATCACTACACACGTATATATATATATGAACAGATACGGACATTAAAAAGTCATTTTAAGTCATCGAGGATTATTATTCGCGAAAAAGGAAAAAAAAAATTTTGAAATTTCCAAAAATATACATTCAGAAAGTAGTTTTCAGGTGATAACTTTCACTGAATAATTTTTCTTAGTCTTTGAACAAAGTTTATAGTGAAATTATTTTGTGTTTAACTAATAAAGCATAATTTTCAAGAAATTGACAAAAAAATTGCTTGAACCAAATCTCTTTCGAGTTTAATTTAAAAATACATAAATTTTAGGAAATTGTGACTCTTACTACGATATTCTACCTTAGAATTAATTATTGCGAATATCAGTGCCCAAAAATAATGAATCAATACCGAAAAAGAAAACTGAAGCAATCATTGCTGAATTTCCAATCTGATTCATCTAATAATGCTAAGCAGAAGAGAATTACAAACGAAGTTTCGCAGCTCAAAGGAGGTCTTGCAAAGTCTTTGACACCCTCATTGGATGATCTAGGACAGGTCGACTGCCAGCCAGTTCTAGCAAAGTTTGATCCAAAAATTTATGGAAATCAGAGACGTGACTTCTCGTCAAGCTGGTATACTGGTCGTTTATGGTTAGAGTATTCTCTTTCAAGTGGAGGCGCAATGGCCCAGTGGTTAGGGCAGCGGACTCGCGGTCATAGGATCGCGGTTTCGATTCCCAGACCGGGCGTTGTGAGTGTTTATTGAGCGAAAACACATAAAGCTCCACGAGGCTCCGGCAGGGGATGGTGGTGATCCCTGCTGTACTCTTTCACCACAACTTTCTCTCACTCTTATTTCCTGTTTCTGTTGTACCTGTATTTCAAAGGGCCGGCCTTGTCGCTCTCTGTGTCACGCTGAATATCCCCGAGAACTACGTTTAGGGTACACGTGTCTGTGGAGTGCTCAGCCAATTACACGTTAATTTCACGAGCAGGCTGTTCCGTTGATTCGGATCAACCGGAACCCTCGTCGTCGTAACCGACGGAGTGCTTCCATCCATTCTCTTTCAAAGAAAGCCGTGTTTTGTTTTTGCTTGTCGGCACTTTAATACTTCTGCTCAAGCTGATACTTGTTTTATAAAAAATGAATATTCTAATTGGCATCCTGCAAAAGAAAAATAACAAAGGTTTTAATAATCACGCACTCTGCATCCCATATCCAAGCTATGGTAACATGGAAGGAAAAGCGGCGAGCTGGCAGAATCGTTAGCACGCTGGGCGAAATGCGTAGCCGTATTTCGTCTGTCGTTACGTTGTGAGTTCAAATTCCGCCGAGGTCGACTTTGCCTTTCATCCTTTCGGGGTCGATAAAATAAGTACCAGTTACGAACTGGGGTCGATGTAATCGACTTAATACCTATGTCTCTCCTTGTTTGTCCTTTCTATGTTTAGCCTCTTGTGGGTAATAAAGAAATAGGTAACATGGAAGGAACGCCAACATCCGTGTCTTCAATCTTGTAAAAGGATCAGTTGAGCAAAAACCGTTATTATATCAGTTCCATTGTTGATATTGTTCATTTTCTTTGTGCAAACGAATTGCCTTTTCGAGGAAACGAAAATGAAGATTTTCAGGATCTTTATTCGGAAGATGATACGTAGCCTTGTGGGCTTTTTATGAAATTATTCCAGTACACATTAGAGAAAGACTCAAAGCTAATGGAATTCAAAGTATCTGCTCAAGCTGATACTTGTTTTATTAAAAATGGATATTCTAATTGGCATTTCTTTTATTCTTTTACTTGTTTCAGTCATTTGACTGCGGCCATGCTGGAGCACCGCCTTTAGTCGAGCAAATCGACCCCGGGACTTATTCTTTGTAAGCCCAGTACTTATTCTATCGGTCTCTTTTGCCGAACCGCTAAGTGACGGGGACGTAAACACACCAGCATCGGTTGTCAAGCAATGCTAGGGGGACAAACACAGACATAGAAACACACACACACAAACACACACACAATATATATATATATATATATATATATATATATATATATATATATCAAATCAAATCAAAATAGATGAATATCAATGGAATTTGTATCTTTGTGGTACCAGTGCCGGTGGCATACAAGAAAACCATCCGAACGTGGCCGTAGCCAGTACCGCATCGACTGGCCTCCGTGCTGTGGGCACGTAACAAACACCATCCGATCGTGGCCGTTCGCCAGCCTCATCTAGCACCTGTGTCGGTGGCACATAAAAACACCATCCGAGCGTGGCCGTTCGCCAGCCTCGTCTGGCACATGTGTCGGTGGCACATAAAATCACCCACTACACTCTCGGAGTGGTTGGCGTTAGGAAGGGCATCCAGCTGTAGAAACACTGCCAGATCTGACTGGCCTGGTGCAGCCTTCGGGCTCCTCATACCCCAGTTGAACCGTCCAACCCATGCTAGCATGGAAAGCGGACGTTAAATGATGATGATGATATATATATATATATATATATATATATATATATATATATAACAGGCTTCTTTCAGTTTCCGTCTACCAAATCCACTCACAAGGCATTGGTCGGCCCGGGGCTATAGCAGAAGACACTTGCCCAAGATGCCACGCAGTGGGACTGAACCCGGAACCATGTGGTTGGTTAGCAAGCTACTTACCACACAGCCACTCCTGCATCATGCAAAAGAAAAAAACAAAGGTTAAAATGTGCACGCAAACTCTGTATCCCATATCCAAGCTATGGTAACATGGAAGGAACGCCAACAGCGTTTATCCACAAGTTTAGATAATGTATTGTTTTAATTAAACCCATGAAAAGTTACCAATTTTAGTGATGATTAGTAGCGTTAAATGCATATAATTAGCTTAGAATATACTTTAAACATTACTTAATTATATATAATTTGAATAAATAACTACCGTTTTACTAATAAAGAATTCAACGATAATATGTGTATTCTTACAATTTTTATAGCTTTATTTACGTAATACATAAATTTCGTACGTGTTGTAGTTATTATTTTTTGTAGATCTAAAGGTTTTAAGTATCTTAAATCTTCAATAAACAATATACTTTAGGTGGGACAACCGATGCTGGTGTGTTTACGTCCCCCGTAACTTAGTGGTTCGGCAAAAAGGGTCCGATAGAATAAGTACTAGGCTTACAAAGAATAAGTCCTGGGGTCGATTGTTTCGACTAAAGGCGGTGCTCCAGCATGGCAGCAGTCAAATGACTTAAACAAGTAATATATATTTATATAAAAAATAAAAAAAAGAGTGGAAAAAACTACAGAAGGCTTGTGTTATAAGGTTAAAGAATATATTTAAGTCGTTATGTTAGAAAAATGTTATAAAATTTTGTGTATAGTAACATAGTTTTTGGAGAAATAACCGGTTTCGTAATTTCTTTTCAAATTTCTCAAATTTCTTTACCTACATCGTGTCATGTCTTCGCTATGAAGTGAAGAGTTCCAGGCAGGGGAAGGTAATCAGGGATTTCTTCCGGTATAAGGGAGATAATCGCTTTATATTTTTTTCAATGAGATGAGTTTCCTTGTATAAAAATGTTAGAAATGGTTTAGTTTTGGTTTATATTTTTCAATGAAGAATGTTTCTTTGTTTAATCTAATTTGTGTTGGTGTTCCAATTGCACATTAATAGAATGGAAAGATTAAAAATTGTGGTAGTAGTTGCTTTGCGCATTTCTCAATATGTTCACTAAAGGGTATCATTCTGTATTCTGGGAATGCAATCTGTTCTGAGCGATAATCCCGTGGACCCTATGTAGTTTTGGTGGCAATCCGAGCATCTTATGGCATATGGCGTAGTGGTAACCTCAGAATTCCGAGTTCAATTCCAGGCAGTGACCTGATAATAATAATAATAATAATAATAATAATAATAATAATAATAATAATAATAATAATAATAATAACAACAACAACAATAACAACAACAGCATCAAAAATACCTTAGGAATGAGAACCCAGGTTCGAAATTTCCCCAAGACACCTGATAAAAGGCTGGTGGGTATATCAGCCGAAATGTGTTAACAACAAATAAGATGAGGACAAATATCCGTCAAATGTGAATAATGTAAATAATGTACATAATTCCTCATCTCTTTAATATAGAACTGTAATATCTATATATTATTTAGAATAGATATAAAAATTATATGAGGTAAAAATATACGTGAAAAGGATTAATAAATACAGAGCGATATATCGATTAAAAATCATGTTAAGATTAAAAAACGTTAAATTAAGGATTAAAAGTTGTAAGTTAGAGAGAAATCCAAATGATGGCTTTAGAAGTTTAGCGGAGTTCCGAAGAAATGTTTATAGAGGGTTGTAACGTCATATATGAGGCAATTCGACGGCCGTTTCTGGAGTCCATTAGCCAACAAGGTATGAATCCTTTAGTTTCACACTGACAATGTCCCTTCATCAGGAATACCGTAAATCCTCGAGTATAATCCGCATTTCCCCCCAAAAAATTTAAAGGTCAAAATCCCTAGTGCGTACTATATACGAGGTTAAAAATGAATATTATTTTCTAAGCAATGTCCGAGTCTCTATTTGCTTTTAATTTCCGTCTCCCAAATCCATTCACTGACTGAAACAAGTAAAAGATAAAAGATTCACCTGAAGCAATAAATTACAGGACTGAATAGAAATGTTGAGTGTTCGTTACTACATTATAACTGTACGTCTCTGATTTCCAGGTCTCCTTGTTGCTCGTTTCCGATCATCGGCTGGTAAATCGAACACGGTTTTCTTTTGAATATTCAGTCTGAATATTTTTTTGAAATCTATATATATAAACTGTAGTTGTGTGAGTGTCTGTTCCCTTCGATTTAGATTCATAACTACTCCCACATTTTGCGGTGCAGTTTAACCAAATTCGGGTATCTTATAGTCGTGATTCATATCGAGCCCGTCTGGGTATTAGCGCGCGTCTACGATGAGTCTACGATTTTAAAATAATTTAACATCATTTTTTATTCCATTTTAATGCATATTTTTTCGTGGTGTCGATGGCGGCGGAGTTGGCGTCCACGCTCACGCCTGCACCTGTGTTGCTTCTCCCCTTCTTCCCTCCCTCGTGAAGCTGTGGGAAAGGGAGTGTAAGGAAATCAACGTCGTAAAGCGTTGTCAAGGAGACCAGCGTTCTTTTAGAACAACGACTTCATGGCTTGAAGAAAATGTCTACGATGAGTCAACGATTTAAAAAAAAATTTACCATAATTTTTTTTCCATTTTTAATGCACTTTTTTTGCTATTTTTTGGCTATAACTCTCTAAAAATGCTTATATAGTTATTTCCCTTACAAACCCGAGCAACGCCGGGCGATACTGCTAGTATAAAATAAATGTTTGAAGAAAATGCTTTTTCGTATGTTCTTTTGTTTAAAACCTTTGTGAAAGATACGTGCGAAAACGGTTGCTTTAAGCTTGCGTCTTTGAATTTCATTTCTGGTTTTCGTTAACATTACAAAAACAGCATCAACTCCATACAATCGAAGTCATGAAACTGCGTTGGTATTTAAGCGATGTTCTAAAATAATACTTTTAAGTAAAAGCCTTAATTAATACTTTTAATTAAAAGTTTTAAAAACAATGAGTGTGTATGCGTATGTTCATTTTGCATGCGTCTGTACAGACGTATATATACAAATATATGTACACTTATAGACACAGAATTATATATTCATGTAATATATATATATATATATATATATATATATATATTATATATATTATATATATATATACGAGGGGCGTTCAATAAGTAATGCCCCTGACCCCTTCCCATAGCAGTAGAGCAACGAAACTTGGCACAGGTATTAGTCTTTTTCAGCATAGGAAAAACCCAGAGTTACGCATTTCTCCCATCGTTTGATGCAGCTCTGGAGACCGTTTTCGTAGAAGACCCCAGCTTGGTCCTCCAACCACGACGTGACTTCAGAAATCAAGGCTGCATCATCTGGGAAACGCTTTCCTTTCAAAAACAACTTCATGGTTGGGAAGAGGTGAAAATCAGAGGGTGCAAAGTCAGGAGTGTAGGGGGATGGGGGAAGCCTGTGCTTCTGATCTGGCAACACGCGAGTTGTGGACCCGAGCGTTGTCCTGCAGGAGAAGGATACCTTTGCTGATCTTACCCCGCCTCTTGGTTTTGATAGCTTCTCTTAATTTCCTCAAAAGTGAAGCATGATAAGCTCCTGTAAATGTGGTACCCTTTGCCAGGAAATCTGTCATCACTACTCCTTCCTGGTCCCAGAAGACTGTGAGCATGACCTTGCAAGCGGAGGGCTGCACCCTTGCCTTTTTTGGAGGAGGTGAGTCATGGTGCTTCCACTGCATTGACTGGGCTTTGATCTCTGGATCATAGTGATGGACCCAGGTCTCATCCTGTGTAATTAGTCTTTTGAAAAATTTTGACTCATCTTCTTGGCACATCCCTAAATTCATCCTCGAGCACTCGACGCGTTCTTGCTTCTGGAAAAGTGTGAGCAACCTGGGAATCCATCTGACAGACACCTTTTGCATATGCAAATGGTCATGAATGATAGTTTCCACAGACCCGGTACTAATCTTGACCTCATGGGCTATTTGGCGAATAGTTATGCGTCGATATTCCAAAATGGCAGCCTCAACTTGACGGACAGATGCCTCATCAATGGTAGAAGGGGTGCGACCAGATCTGGGAGCTGTTTCCACAGAATTCCGACCATGTTTGAATTCACGATGCCAGCGTTTTACAAGGCCATATGATGGGGCATCATCACCATAAGTTACTTTCATTTCATCAAAAGTCTCCTGTGGTGTGCGTCATTTCAAATACAAAAACCGGATCACTGCTCGACACTCAACAAGCTCCATTTACCACTTGACTCATTTCAAACACATATAAATCAGAAACCACAATTAGTTCGGAGCTGTAATTTGCCACTTAATCTATAGAGATATAAATAATTGAACATGCAAAATTTCAACTAGATCAAACAACGGCAGTGGGTCAGAGGCATTACTTATTGAACGCCCCTCGTATAATATATATATAATATATATATATATATATATATATATATATATATATATATATATATATAATATATATATATATAATATATATGTATGTATATGTATATGTATATATATATTTATATATAGGAGAGTTTACGAAAAAAACAAAAGACGAAGACAGGTGGTGTACAAAACAAACAGATGTATTAGTATAACACTCAGGAATAGAAAAAGTATTTTACGTTTCGAGCATACGCTCTTCTACAGAAAGGGACACAAAAAAAAAACAAGGAGAGAAAAAAAGGAGAGAAATATATATATATACACACACATACATACATACATACATACATACATACATGTATATATTTACGAGGGACTGCTGGAAAGTTCCTGGTTTTAAGGGTCCAACCTTCCGAGTTCTTTTACAGGGGTTAGAAAAACACTGAAGGACGGCTGCAGTAAGTGTGTGAATCTGAGAGGGAATGTGCTAAATAAAATCATAATCAATGGATCCACCTGTATTTTCTGTTACCCAAAGCCAGGAACTTTTAAACATCCCCTCGTGTGTGTGTGTATGTGTATGTGTGTGTGTAGTTCAAATTTATAGAAAACAAAAGACTAAGACAGGTGAGGGAACAACGAACAGGTGTATTAGTTTAACACGTAAAAGACCTTTTCGATCTCTTAAAGAGATCGGAAAGGTCTTTTACGTTTCGAACCTACGCTCTTCAACAGAAAGGATTCAGAGAAAAAAAAATGGAGAGCGAACGAAAAAAACCAAAAAACAAAGTAAATAAATAAACGGGGAGAGAAAAATATACAAGGATTAACAGCTCAACAATATATATATATATATATATATATATAATATATATATATATATATATATATATATATAATTCAAATAAACAAACAATTAAAAAACAAAAAAGAAAAAAACGAACGTGAAGACCTGTATAAGAAATCTATTAATTTGACGCTCGGTAAGGGTGAGGGTTGTTAACATTTCGAGCACTGCTCTTCGTCGGAAAGCGGAAAGTCCAAAGAGAAAGAAGGAAAAATAAGAAAAGTAAAATCGCCAACAGTCCACGTAAGTTGACATTATGCGTGTGTGTGTGTGTGTGTGTGTGTGTGTGTGTGTGTGTGTGTGTGTGTGTGTGCCTGCGCGTGCGTTCGTGCGTGTGTGTGCGTGCGTGTCTGTGTGTGTCTGGTGACACGATTTTCTTGTCCCGACATGTCAGCGCCTCTTGACTTGTCTTGGCATGAGAGAGACATTACAACAGAAGCGTAGCCATTCACGCAAACGTGTTTGTCTATAATCAGTCATCCGTGACACCACAAACTGTTGTATTTGTTGTGTGAAGGAGAGAGGAGAGTAATCGTTACCTGGTTTAAGAAATGAGTGCAAATTGATTAATCTGACCGAACCGTGCATGAAGAGAAAAGAAGACGTTAAGTTTATGATGATACGTTAATGTACAAACACGCACACACACACACACACACACACCTGTGCGTGTATGTAATACATACACTCATGTATACATACATACATACATACATACATACTACATACATACATACATACATACGTACATACATACATACATACATACATACATACATACATACATACATACATATACATGCAGGCCTTCTATGAATCTAAGTAGATATGTATCATATAACATAATACAAGGCGGCGAGCAGGCAGAAACGTTAGCACGCCGGGCGAAATGTGTCGCCGTCATTCGTCTGCCGTTACGTTCTGAGTTCAAATTCCGCCGAGGTCGACTTTGCCGTTCATCCTTTCGAGGTCGATCAAATAAGTACCAGTTACGCACTGGAGTCTATATAATCGACTTAATCCGTTTGTCTGTTCTTGTTTGTCCCCTCTGTGTTTAGCCCCTTGTGGGTAGTAAAGAAACAGGTATTTCGTCTGCCTTTACGTTCTGAGTTCAAATTACGCCGGGGTCGACTTTGCCTTTCGGGGTCGATAAATTAAGTACCAGTTGTGTACTGGGTCGATCTAATCGACTGCCCCCCCCCGCACCTAAAATTTCGGACCTTGTGCCTACAGTAGAAAAGAATATAATATAATGCAATGTGTGTGTGTGTGTGTGTCTGAATATGAAATTTGTATGTATATATAATTAATATGAATATAATATAGCCATTTATTCTATATA
>NW_021824519.1:0-18408 GCF_006345805.1 Octopus sinensis | reverse complement strand
AACCACACAGCCACGCCTGCGTCTACTGTTCCGTGATGGTCAGATCAACTAAAAACGTACATCTGAAGAGAGATAAATGTTATTCATTAGACAGAAGGTGATGTATATTTCCATACACATATATGTATGTATAGAAATATATATCACAAGCGAATCCATGGACAGTTGTGAGCAATCTGCTATACTCTTTTACTCTTTTACTTGTTTCAGTCATTTGACTGCGGCCATGCTGGAGCACCGCCTTTAGTCGAGCAAATCGACCCCGGGACTTATTCTTTGTAAGCCCAGTACTTATTCTATCGGTCTCTTTTGCCGGACTGCTAAGTGACGGGGACGTAAACACACCAGCATCGGTTGTCAAGCAATGCTAGGGGGACAAACACAGACACACAAACATATACACACACACTTATATAGATATATATACATATATACGACAGGCTTCTTTCAGTTTCGGTCTACCAAATCCACTCACAAGACATTGGTCGGCCCGGGGCTATAGCGGAAGACACTTGCCCAAGATGCCACGCAGTGGGACTGAACCCGGAACGATGTGGTTGGTTAGCAAGCTACTTACCACACAGCCACTCCTGCGCCTATCGTTATTTTATAAGAATTTAAAAAAAAAGAAAACAGGGCGAAACTGATTGAATTTACTCATAATAATGACCAACTCGTCATTCAGTCTTGCTAGTGAAATCGATCCTGAGAACTCATGACGGGCTATCAACATTTATCCGTTTTCATTCTTACAGATTATAAATTGTAGATGACGCTTCTCACTAAACATTCCTCTTTTTTATGTGGATAGGTTCTTATTTTTTATTATCTACCCTTTATCTTGTAATATTATCGGTTATTTCTATCACTCCGTCGGTTACGACAATGACGAGATTTCCAATGAGATCTGATCAACGGAACAGCCTGCTCCTGAGATTAACGTACAAGTGGCTGAGCACTCCACAGTCAGGTGTACCCGTAACTTAGTTTCTCAGGGAGACTCAGAGTGGAACAGAATGTGACAAAGCGGGCCCTTGAAATAAAGGTACTGCTCAGTTTTGCCAGTTGTGTGGATTGGAGCAACATGGGGGGAAAAGTAACTTGCTGAATGGCAAAACGCGCCGGCTGGGATCGTTCTCACGTACTTACAATCGGGAGACGAGTAGCCGAGCCACTGAGCCACGCACTTTCATATTATCGGTTAATACTATATCTGAGACGGCGTATTAGATATAAAAGTCTTAATATAGCGACTTCTTTGTTTATATGTAATGTCTCCAATATCCAGGCGTGCGATATATTGCCGAAATACTTTTTTTCAGAAATCTAACCATTCCACACTTATAAATTTCTTCACTCTCTCTATCTCTCTCTCTCTCTCTCAATCTCTCTCTCTATCTCTATCTATCTATCTATCTATCTCGCTCTGTGCAGCCTTCAATCACTTCTCCATTCACCAATAGCTTGCTTTTTTTACAACTTTACGTCACGTTCTGCTCGTCTGTTACAGCATTATTATCTTCCAGTTGAGATACCAGCACACATAAATGTCAGGACTTAGTATATTGGTAATAAACAGATTATTTGGTCTGTGGGTTTTGAATTCCCTAACGCTTCTTCTTTTTTTTAATTAAATTATATCATTATTATTATTATTATTATTATTATTATTATTATTATTATTATATTATTATTATTATTATCATTTTTTCTTCTTCTTTCAAATTTGCTTCCATTTCCTGCCAAGTGTCTTCCCGACTCCTAGGGCAAAGAAACTCATAGTATACATTGGTAGGCCATTAAACTAAGCTCACTAGTTCGTTCATTTTTTTTTTTTTAAAGTTAAATTAAAATACATGAGCAGCAACAATTATCACACCGACAATGCTCTTCTCAATACGTGTGATGTACCAGTTAAGACAATCTTTTGCACTTCTTGCAGGGATGGTAAGCCAGGGATCATTCTCATATAACTTTCGGTTCCCTTCTTGATCATCCTAGTGCTCCTACGGTCACTGGTATTGTAACCGCCTTATTATTATTATTATTATTATTATTATTATTATTATTATTATTATTATTATTATTATTATTATTATTATTATTATTATTATTATTCTATGTTTGACTTTTGCTTTATATTTGTACAAGTTGGCTCCAAGTCTCACCCAGAGACCTCAAGAGACAACAGGGTTGGAAGTTCATGTTGTTGTTATGCCTAGTGTGCCATATATTTAGGGGGTGGGGATGTTGTACTAATGAATGTCTAAAAAAAAAAGGTTTTTTTTTTTTTTTTACCGAAAATGAAAATTATGTTTGGTTTAAACCTTGAGATTCACATAGAGAGTATTTTGCGTAGGATATAGAGCAGTTCCCATGAGCACTATCTTTTGAACTTCTGCCATTTTGGGGTTTCCTGGTATCTGAGTTAGGTAGCTATCAGCCCCTTGGCTATCATTCCCAGGGCACCTATGACAACAGGTATTGTTTTAGTCTTCAGCTTCCACATTTTGCTGATTTCTATTTCAAGATCTTTATATTTGCTCAGTTTTTGGTAGGTCTTGACAGATACGTTATATCGATTGGGACAGTCATATCAATGAGGAGGCATGTTCTTTGTTTGAAGTTTTTCAATATGATGTCTGGCCTATTTGCATCTATCTTCCTGTCAGTTTGAATGGTGAAGTTCCAGAGGAGTGAGATGTGGTCATTTTCAAGCACTGGGGGTGGTTTGTGTTCCCACCAGTTTTTTTCATGGGGCAAATCCAGGTTTTTACAGATTACCCAGTGAATATATTGTGCAGCTCTATCGTGCCTGTTGAGATACTCTGTAGGCGCTAGAAGACTGCACTTGGAGACCACATGGTCAATGTTTCATTTTGTTGCTTGCATACACGACACGTTGGACTGCTTCTGATCTTTAATATGTTGGCCTGGTAGTTTCTTGTTGGTAGGCATTGATCTTGAGCTGCTATGATAAACCCCTCTGTTTCAGATTTTAAGCCAGAGGCCATTAGCCTTGATGGGTCAGGGCTTTGTCGATATCTGCATTATTCGCTCTCTTTGGGTATTTGCCATAGAGAGGTTTTTCTTGCCATTTATTATTCAGAATATCTAAGGCCGCAGTTTTGGCACGGGTTTTCATGCGCCTAGCTTTTTCTGTGCTTGTTTCTTGTATATCTATCTCTAATTCCGAAATTGGTTGTATTCGGAATTCACTTAGATATTTCTTTGCCTGTTTTGTGACTGAGTATGATGCTTTCTTGTTTTCATGTTTTGAGACAAGTTTTAACATCCAGTCCTCAGAGTTTTTCAGGTAGGTGTCTAGGCCAATTGTAGCAATCTTCTTCATTGTTATTGCCAGTTGCAAAAGACCACGGCCTCCCTCTTTTCTTGGCAGATAGAGTCGTTCTGTATCTGCCTTAGGGTGGTGCATTCTATGTATTGTCAACAGTTTTCCTTATTTTTCTGTCGAGCTGACATATTTCAGTAATTGACCAGTTAACATATTGAAACTGTAAGTCACGACTGGTATAGCTAATGCATTGATTGCTTCGATCCTGTTTCTTGCATTCAGCCCTGTCTTGAGTATTGCTCTCACTCTTCGATAGCATTCTCTCCTGATCCTTTCCTTCATCTCTGAATGCCTTATTCCGTTCCCTTCAATTATCCCTAGGTACTTGTAGCTCTCCGCTGGTCTAGTTTCTTCTTTTATGACATTCTGTTGGTCAAGGTTAACGTTAGATGTTTCTGTCATTTTTCCTTTGATAAAGGTAGCCTTTGCACATTTATCGAGGCCGAATTGCATTCTGATGTCGTCACTGAATTGTTTGACTATCGCTAGTAAGCCCTTGAGTTGTTGATCATTTTTTGCAAAAAGCTTTAAATCATCCATGTAAACGAGATGGTTTATATTTTTATCAAACATTTTATACCCGTTATTATTATTATTATTATTATTATTATTATTATTATTATTATTATTATCATTATTATTATTATATTCCTCGCCGAGTGTCTTCCTGAAACCTAGGGCAGAGAAACGCATTGTATACATTGGTAGGCCATTGAAATAAACGCACCAAATTGTCCATTTACAAAGTCATGTGAAACACAAAAAGGGGAAGAAAGATAGAGAGAAAAAATGAAAAATAAAAAACAAAATGTATACGAAGAAAAGAAAGGGGAAATTGGGAAAGAAATTATTATTATTTTTTTTTTTCCTTCTTTCTTCAAATTCTCTTCCGTTTCTCGCCGAGTGTTTTCCGTACACCTAGGGCAGAGAAGCTCATTGTATGCATTCCCAGAGTACACACGCAGATTCACAGGTAAAATATGTATTTAAAAAAAATTAATAAATAAATAAATTCATGGATGGATGTTGTTTTCACAGCGATAGTGCTCTTCTCAGTACATGAGCCATTCCAGTTAATACGATTTTTTGCACTTCCTTTAGGGATGGTAAGCCTGGTATCATTTTCAAATAGGTCCCAGTACCTTTTTTTTATCATTCCTAGAGATCCTACAATCACTGGTTCTGTAGTCGCCTTGAGATGCACATTTTTTTCAATTTCTATTAGCAAGTCTTTATATTTACTGATCTTATTATTATTATTATATATTATTATATTATTATTATTATTATTATTATATTATTTATTTATTCTTTATATTATTATTATCATTATTATTATTATCATTATTATTATTATTATTATTATTTTATATTATTACTATTATTATTATTATTATCATTATTTTATCATTATTATTATTATTATTATTATATTATTATATTATTATTATTATTATATTATATATTGTTGTTGTTGTTTCAACAGATGTGCTACAGAAGATGGAAAGCTCATCGTCCACCTATACACAGATCGTCCTCAGATGCGTTTCTTCATGGGTGGTGTCGTCCTGGCGACCGGCGTCATCCTGTTCTCGGTGCACAACCTGGTTGTTAAGGTGTCGCAATACAGAAAACCAACGCAACAAATTCACCACGTGACCATCACGTTGAGTCACGAGCCGGAAACGGCGTCGAAAAACAGTTCGGAAGGTGTCTCGTCAACAGCGTTACCGACCAGCGGAGGTAGTTTATTGACGGAACATCATGCAATCATGTCGAGCAACCCGGCCGACCTGAAAATCGGCGTGAGGACCTTTTGTAAGACATTTCCTTTCCACGTGATATTCGACCGTGACCTCCAGATTACTCAGCTCGGTAGTGCTCTCATGAAAATGATTGCCCCTGAAATTGCGAGCAAGGGACTATTCTTTGGCACGTACTTTGAGTTGAAGCGACCACGAGTTCGAATGGACTACATGTCATTTCTTGCTCGGGTGAATTCCACTTTTGTCCTCAGCATAGCACAACTTTCCAGAGGAAGTGACGTCATCAATGAGGTAAGCAGATGCATCGATTTAGTCGTATTTTTTTTTTAGTGATTATCTATAGTTTTTACTGTGTTTTTTTTTCTTGTTTCACTCATTGAATTATTGGTCATGCTGGAGCACCGCCTTGAAACAATCAATCCGAGTACTTATTTTTTAGTCCGGTGCTTATTTTGTTGGTCTCTTTTGCAGAATCTACACCGGTTGTCAAGGGGTGCGGGGAACAAAACTACAGACACGTACTCGCGCGCGCACAGGCAAACACTCATACATAGCGTAATACGAAATTAAATAAATGACTAGTGAGAAGCTCTGACGAAGCTACGAGTACACTGCAGTTTATAGCAGAAACAACTATACGCTAATGAAGTTAATGGCATAATTTCTAATTCTCTTGTCATTTGTTTAATTCCTTATTAAGCTCTGTACTCGACTGTCGCTTTTTCCTAAAGCATATCTATATCGAGTTCTAACACCACATTATTAGGATCGCTGTTCCCAAGCAAAACATTAGCCCCCACCCCACCCACACACATATATGTATGTATATATATATATATATATATATATATATATATATATATACGCAAGGTGATTGAAAAGTAACTCACTATTTTAAAATATTTATTTATTAACTATAATTTTTAGAATAAATAAGTATGTGAAAAAAGCGTGTAGCATAAAGTTTTATTCAAAATTCGATATAGGCACCAGCATTCGTCACCAGCTTCTCAAGCCGCCCGCTTGATTTCGTAAGGAACCCTTGTAGGATGGAAAACATAACTTCTTGTATTCGCCTTTCAAGTTCTTCCAAATTCGTTGGTTTGCTAGAGTAGACTTGCTCCTTTCACCAATTCCATAGAAAAAAGTCGCAAGGTGTTAAATCAGGGCTCTCGGCCGGCTAATCATGGGGACCACGACGGCCTAACCAGCTCTCAGGAGAATGGGCATTCAGCCATTCACGAACAACAAGCAAGCAAAGCAGTTAGTTGTACCTGGTGCTTTTCCCTCGAAGGTAAGAAGGCGAACCACGTAGCGATCAAGCGCATATGTATGAGAAGCGTGGGTGTAATATATAAGTTGTAGTCGGTGTTGTTACTTTTATGATAAAGATAATTGAATCCAGGTAATTACGGTGTTAAAATATTTGTTTAGGTAATTGGAAGTCTCACTGTCTTATAATTCGTTCTTTACGATTTAAATCGAAAATTATTAATGTTTAATTATGTTATTAAAGTATGTGTGTGTATCTCTGTTTCTGTGCGTGTGTCTGAGTGTCTGCGTGTATGTGCAGGCGTGCGTGGGTGTGTTTGTGTACCTCGAGGTTTGCGTCTCAGTGTGTATTTTGAAGAGACAGCTGCGTGGTGAATCGGAATAAAATTTGTAAATGTTATCCTTTGAAATAGTGTAAATGTTTTCTTGAGTAGGTGCTAAGGCCAAGGCCTTTGTGATTGTGAATATGCGTACATATATGTGTGCGTGTGTGTGTGTGTGTGTGTTGTGTGTGTGTGTGTGTGTGTGTGTGTGTCTGTTTCTGCTTGTGTGCGTATGGAATGATGAAAAGAAAAAAAACGAAGAACAACCAATAACCTATCCTATTCCTCTTGATACGATCTGACAGATTCTAACGGTAATCTCTGATTGCTGTTGTTCTCCGTCGTCGGAGAACATCTCCCTTTGCATATTCCCCTAATAATAAAGTCTGAGATAACGGATGACTTAATAATCGCGATGCCATCAATTCATGTTACCATTGTATGTAAAATGAATTCATTCCATTGCTCAAAGTCCTGCACAAGACCAGACAGTAGTCTTTGGCTTATCCCGGTTGTAAATGCCCAATTGTAGTAAAATTAGTGCTGTTTATGCTATGGTTTTTTACGTTTAAGTTGTAAAATATCTTGAGCAGGATTTTCCAGTTAGGGTTGTTAGAATAAGCGTGGAGGAGGATTGTAATAACATGGTTACTCAACCTATTTCCTAAAAATAGCAGCTGAATTTCCTTCATAGTGTGAGGAAATGCCCTGTAATTAACGAGTGATTCGTTCCCTTGCTATACTGATTTATATGTAGTTTGATCCACCTAACTGTAATATTGGACTCACGTGTAAAGTGCAGCTCTCGGCTGAAACACTACGTGTAATGAAGAAGTGTTTCGTCGTCAGACTGTACTACCTTCGAATACATCAACAGCAAGATATCGTAAGAGGAAGTGAGATTGGCAGTGGGACCCACTGCAAGGAACCCATTATACGTATACCATCACCAAGTGTTTCTCTGCCGTTAAGGGTCGTTGACATCTTACACTTGCACGACTTCGAGCAATATTCTATAAAGAGGCGCTTAGCTCTCGATCCAGCTGATTTCTAGGTGAGTAAACAGTATCAACGTGAAACGAAGTGTTTTTTCCAATACACCAAGTGACTCGGTTTGGAAATCGAACCTATAACCTTACCACCGTGAACCCAACAACATAACTACTAAGCTACGAGATGTCATATACCCATGTACGTATACACAGCATGAACACATAACCTCTTGGTGCTATTTACCGCACAAGGATCCAAAGGATATTGAAATGCTTTGATAGCCAAACCGGTGGAATCTGCTCTGAGCACTCAGGTAATTTTGCATTGAGAGTACCCACAACCTCAGGCAATTATTATAGACCATTTCTAAGTGGAACCTTAATAGTCAGTAGAGTACTACTAGACGAAGGAACCGGGTCTGTAAATCTACAGCGCACTTGTAAAGTTAGTGAGACTAACATGGAATTCAGAAATAAGCCGCCGAAGGCTTGCAAATGAGAAATAAGATGCGAACAGTTACGCGCCTGCGAACACGACCAGAAGTGCAAACAGATAACGGAAGTTGGTGACTTTCCCTTATATCACACATTGGGGGATACAGAACGGCAACTCTACAACGCATTGGCAAAGTAAGCAAGCCTGTCGGGGAAATCCATAGGAATCCCACCCGAATAAGTGACATCGGCACAAGGATAACTTAACATGTATGAATTTGCGGACACCACTGAAAGAACGGGAAACGGAAATTACCGTGCATTCGTTCTCACAATGACTTCACACCATGTAGTAACGCTACATTCACCTCTCCTTTTTATACTTTCTTACTCTTCACTTTTCCTTACTTCCACCAAATCTTTTACTATTTATTTCTGTTATCGCCCACATCACAGACTTGGTGTCCTTAACAACATGGCCGTTATTATTCTAAGTACCTAGTTTTGTAATGTGTACACTTCTGGCATTATAATTCTACGTACCTGGGGTTATAATGATGTCTACTAACATTCTCTATTCGTCAGTCGTCGACTGAGCTTTCCTGAGTGTTCGTTAATTTCGTCCTAACCGTTATTCTTTTATTCTGCAATTTGTTTTTTATCATTAATCTCTCTTCAACTTTCTTATTCTTTTGCTTTTCTTTACTTTTCTCTGTTGCTGCTACAAACACAAACACACAAATTTATACGTAAAAATATAAATGCATATGGTACGTACATAAGACATATATTATATATATATATATATATATATATATATATATATATAATATATATATATATATATATATATATACATATATACTTACATATATATACATATATATATACATATATATATACATATATATATATAATATATATATATATATATATATATATATAGATATATACATATATTATATATATATATATATATATATTATATATTATATATCCATATATATCCCTTACCTTCGAAACACGGAGTAGTCGTAACGGGGGCAACTGAAGAAGGGGAATATTCCTTGTGTTGTATGTCTTGTAATCTGTTTTTTCGCTGTTTGAAAAAAGTCCGTTTCCATGTTCTTGTTTTTATGTTTTCGTTTTCCATTGTGTTCTACATTTTTTTTGGGTGGCTTGTATCGATATATGCATGTTTATATACATATAGATGTAGGTATGTACATATATGTATGTATATATGCATATGTTTTATTTATTATTTTGTCATTATATGATCGAACGCCACGCATCCACTTCCAAGTAAGTTTTATATATATATATATATATATATATATATGAATACATACATACATACATATCTATATCTATCTATCTATCTATATATATATATATATATATATATATATATTATATATATATACATATATATATGTATATATATATACATACACACACACACACACACACACACACACATATATATATATATATATATATATATATATATATATATATATATATATATATATATATAGTACACATATACACATAAGAAGAGACGAAAACCTCTTCTGCCTGATAATCAGTTGCGTGAAACTCAGAGTAGCAGTTTCGGAAGACTTCCAACTTCAGTAAAGCACTATTTATTACTCTACATTTCATATTCGAGCACCACTTCTTTCACTTGCAACTAACATGCGTACACACACCAGATACAGACCACACACACATAACAGACACACACACATACGACGCACACACACGCACACACAACACAGGGTTGAATTATGTCTGTCTGTATGTATGTATCTATCTATTTATGTATTTATATGTATATAATATATAATATATATATTGTATATATAATTATATATATACAATATATATATATTATATATATATATATTACATATATATATATATATATATATATATATATATATATATATATATATATATAATATATATATATAATATACCGTTATTAAATAGGGATAAGATTGTTATTTTTAAAAAACTGATAATATCAAGTGGCCAGGATGGGAATAAAAAACCTTATAAGTAATAATTATTATTTAAATTATACTTAAGAATATCTAAAAGATACCACCATGCTAGAGATAGCAGTCAAAAACTTGACTGTAAAACCACATGATGTATTCATACAACACCAGGAGAACGTATATATATACACACACAATACATGCGCACAAACACGCATTCATACATACACACACAGACGTACATAGTCTACAGTGTCCTTTCATCAATTAAGGCGGTAGAGTATAATTTAAGGGAAATTTGGCTGCTATTTCTTATAGGATGGGTGACGGTGCTCTGTCTTTTTTTAAAAGGGAAAGGGAAATTGGTTGTTGTAGTTGTTCCAGTTGGTGCTTAGTTCCACATCATCTGCGATCGAATACTACCTTTGATAAAAAGTATATTATTCATACTATCACAAACTTCACGTCACAAATAGACAATGATTATCGTTATAGGCGCAGGAGTGACTGTGTGGTAAGTAGCTTGCTAACCAACCACATGGTTCCGGGTTCAGTCCCACTGCGTGGCATCTTGGGCAAGTATCTTCTGCCATAGCCCAGGGCCGACCAATGCCTTGTGAGTGGATTTGGTAGACGGAAACTGAAAGAAGCCTGTCGTATATATGTATATATATATAAGTGTGTGTTTGTGTGTATGTGTTTTTCCCTCTAGCATTGCTTGACAAACGATGCTGGTGTGTTTACGTCCCCATCACTTAGCGGTTCGGCAAAAGAGACCGATAGAATAAGTACTGGGCTTACAAAGAATAAGTCCCGGGGTCGATTTGCCCGACTAAAGGCCTTGCTCCAGCATGGCCGCAGTCAAATGACTGGAACAAGTAAAAGAGAAAAGATATATATATATTATATATATATATATATATATATATATATATATATATTATATATATGTATATATAATATATATTTATATGTATATATACCGGAGTAAACACATAAATGTGAAACAAGTGGAAAAAAGAGTACTCAAATACCAGTGGTAGAGTAATATGCTTTATTTAAAGCAGCAGAAAATTCAACAAAACCTGTAACTCTGAGTTTCCCGTTGCCGTTCATCGGACAGTTTTTGCTAGAATGGAACCGATACGTCAATTCTATCCAGACTATTACAAACGCTACACCTTTTAAAAAAAATGCACTTGTTTGATTGGCCCTTTAGAAATAACGGTCAATCTTCGAGCGATAAACGAAATTGAGCTCAAAAATATATATACGTATATATATAAAAATTATAAAAATTATAAAATTCGAGGAAAAACCTTACATCGAATAAAATACATATTGACCTTAATAAAGGAAATATAATTAATACATGGAAATTAAAATGCATTAAAAATATTACACTGCAATACATATTCATATTAAATATATATAAAGGGAAGGTTTACGAAAATAAACAAAAGACGAAGGCAGGTGGAGTATAAACAAACAATTGTATTAGTATGGCGCTCAGGAATAGAAATAAAACAAGTCTTTTACGTTTCGAGCCTACGCTCTTCGACAGAAAGTTACACAGAAAAGAAACAAGGAGACAAACAAGGAGAGAAAAAAATTGCGTGTAGGGGCTAACGATCCAACATGGCGTCCATATATATATATATATGGACATTATGATTTCGCTAATGCTATGCTAATAACCATTTGTTATGACTGAGGATAAAGCGTTCGGCATGTACAGAGCGTAATATAAAACTTATGAAATGACGAGAGAACAGCAATTGCGTAGTCGATTTCTCTTGTTTACAGCTCTCTTTCCTTTAAGAAACAGTATACTCCGAGCTGAATACCTCCGCACCATTGTACAGCTTCAACAGAGCCAGACATATTCATGTATGTATGTTTGTATGCATGTAATTATGTATGTGTGTGTATGTATATAAGTGCGTTGTGTGGAGGCGCAATGGCCAAGTGGTTAGGGCAGCGGACTCGCGGTCGAAGGATCGCGGTTTCGCTTCCCAGACCGGGCATTGTGAGTGTTTATTGAGCGAAAACACCTAAAGCTCCACGAGGCTCCGGCAGGGGGTGGTGGTGAACCCAGCTGTACTCTTTCACCACAACTTTCTCTCGCTCTTTCTTCCTGTTTCTCTTGTACCTGTATTTCAAAGGGCCGGCCTTGTCACACTCTGTGTCACGCTGAATCTCCCCCGAGAACTACATTAAGGGTACACGTGTCTGTGGAGTGCTCAGCCACTTACACATTAATATCACGAGCAAGTTCCGTTGATCGTATCAGCTGGGACCCTCATCGTCGCAACCGACGGAGTGCTCCTACTACTATAAGTGCGTTGTGTGTGTGTATACGGGAAACCCGTGTAGTCATGTGTACGAATTTAGCGTTGCATCAGAAAACATGAAGTTTAAGTATCAAATGCTCATAAAACGAATCGCATATATTTTGGAATATCTTTCAACCTCAGCGATTCGATTACATCTGTTCGATTTCAAATTAATATTCTGTCTTCTGCTGTCATTAAAGGTAATTTTCAGACTTATCTTTTATCGATTTTGTCTCTAGCAGAAATATAAACGCATCAGATTTGAGGAGTCATGTTGTTGATTTCAGTTGGAGATGTTTTATGGAGAAAAAGAAAATAACTGTAGAACTCTGAGAAGTTTCTGAAGAATTTTAGTCTTTAAAAATAAATAGAGTGAATGAGTGGTGTGTGTGTGTGTGTGTGTGAATGCATGTGTGTGTGTATGTGTGTGTGTGTGTGTGTGCACGTGGAGTGTGAAAGAGGGAAAAGGAGAGAGAGAGACAGAAGTGCTGAGAGACAGACAGACAGAATGATAGATAGACACACAGACAGACAGACAGATAGATAGATAGATAGGTTGTTAGATAGATAGATATGTTTCTTTATTAGCCACACAGGGCTGCACACAGATAGAACAAATTACAAGGTAGAGCTTTTCTTTTGAAGGTATTAAAAAAAAAAAAAAAAAAAAAAAAGGAAGGGGGAGGTTCGATCAAAAGGGATCGTAAAAGGAGAGAAAGAGGACAAAAATAAGGGGGGTTAAAAAAAAAAAAAAGGGGGGGGGAGAGGAAAAAAAATGATCAATAGGGATCGTTATCACAGAAATGTCAATATGAAGTGTAAAGGTGGAGGACAGGTGAGGTTTACCCGTGGAAAGAAAAGCCTGCGGAAAAGACCACGGTAACTCGGTCAATGAAGTCACATTTTATATTTCTGTTTTTTTTTTTTTTTTTGCAAATAAGCAACTCTCTGTTTCGATTTCTGGGTTCATAGGACTATGCTCAAGGTGGCTTCGTCATTCATACGTGCCATTCTTGCTACATTCACCCATCTTTTTTTAAAACATTCGCTAGACAAAACTTGCCTCTCTACTCTCACTTTCCTTTTCAAGTGGTACTTGAAGAAGTTGATGAGAGATTGACCAGAGAGGAAAGTGTTTGTCTCCAATCCTTTCAGACGCGTCCACCAGATACATTCTTTCGCCATAGCCACAAGGATGATGAAAATAGCTCTCCTTCCCGTTTGAAGGAAGGAGGCGTGACAATATTGACGATAGACTCAGCTGATAAACCGACTCGTCCCACACGTGACAGCAGTTGTTCGACACAAGCCACAGGTCGGAAATTGTTGGACACTGAACGAGGTGCGTGCAGAACGGTTTCGTCGCTCTGACCGCATCTCGGGCAGGTCGGCCCCGTGTTTCTCGAGCCGTGTCTGTAGAGCTTATCCCGAACGGGTAGCGCTTTCGGTAGCACTGCCAGGCCAGGGATCTCTGGAAGTTGTCCATGGGCCCTGGCCCGAAAGTCGTCCCGAACAGGCGGGTCAGGTACTCCTCGTCGACGTCCAGGTTCGCCCCGAGCTCGTCGTCGTACCTCCCCTCCACTCCAAACCCCTATAGAATGCTTTGGTTGTGTTGAAGTCACTTAAGGTCGACCCAGGACGGCCAGAGTTGCTTGAGAGCAACGCGACACTCCGCGGTGCCATTCGCCCTTCTCGGCCTCTTTTTGATCCACGACTGCAGTTCGGTCATGGAGACGAGCTGCGGGAAAGCGTGCCTCACAAACGGCGACCACACCTGTTCACCGTCGTCTACATAGAGCCAGAGATGTCGCAGTCTCAGCGCGTGTCTGCGCATCATCAACCACGGCATGCCCAGCCCTCCTTTTAACGGGTGTTGACAGCAAATGGATCGCCTGACCATCGGGACGCATCCTTTCCACAAGAAGCGAAAGAGGATGCGTTGTAGTTTGGTGATGGTAGGGTCGGGACAAGGTACGACGGTCAGGCGGTAGTAGATGACGGACGCGATGTACGTGTTCGCCACCTCCGCTCGACCTTTTAGGGACAGTTTCCTCTCGGCCCATTGCCGGGCGAGAGTGGCCACCCTACTCGTTATCTCGTTCCAGTTCTTCTCCACTTGGAGGTCCGGACCAAACCAGACCCCGAGCAACTCAACCGGATAGATAGATAGATAGATAAATAGATAGATAGATAGATAGGTAGGTAGGTAGATAGATAGATAGATAGATAGATAGATAGATAGATAGATAGATAGATAGGTAGGTAGGTAGGTAGGTAGTAGGTAGGTAGGAAGGTAGGTAGGTAGGCAGGCAGGCAAATAGGTAGGCAGGCAGGCAGGTAGGTAGGTAAGTAGGTAGGTAGGTAGGTAGGCAGGTAGGTAGGAAGGTAGGTAGGTAGGTAGGCAGGCAGGCAAATAGGTAGGTAGGCAGGTAGGTAGGCAGGTAGGTAGGTAGGTAGGCAGGTAGGTAGGTAGGCAGTTAAGTAGGCAGGTAAGTAGGTAGGTAAGTAGGTAGGTAGGCAGGTAGGTAGGTAGGTAGGTAGGTAGGTAGGTAGGTAGGTAGGTAGGTAGGTAGGTAGGTAGTAAATCAGCATAAAACCATGAGGTGATTACAAGATACGCCGGGCTTGGGTTGAATAAATATTGTAGATGGGGCATGGAAGCAGTGTTGTGGGTAGACAACTTTTTATATTCTTTCAAATGAGAATATTTCCCCTGTACAAAGGTTGTATTCACAGCCGTTTGTCGTTGAGGAGAATTCCCGCTTTATGCCATAGGTTTCAATAAATAGCAAAGTCATTTCAAAGCGCCCTCTGTCGGAATCGGTGAATGCATGCCTGGTTTCTTGGCTAAGTATCGTGTATAGCAAGAGAAACAAACCTGAAATAAATGTAGAAACCTTCGTTCTCTTATAGCAAACCAGTGACACAACATGAGTTTGTGAAATGAAAAGGAATGCGATTTCCAAATAGGGTAGCGAGGTCGTCGAAAGACTGACTGATAGCTTACTTTGGACGGAACATTGCCGCACCCTATGGCATCAGCATGGTAATACTTAAGGTTTGGCGATGTGGTGCCTTGTTACAAAACCTTCAAGAGAAAAATTGCGATACGGGTTACCTACGATGGGAATCTCCACGTTACATTACTTCTGAGAGTTATCGCAGATTGCAGAACCGTTTGCGGGATTGCGTAGGAATTTACTTGGAATAAATGTTCTTGGATGGCATCTTTTAACTTTTATCAAAGCAATGAACATTGTAAGAAATAATACAAGACTACGTTTTCTACTGTTACCTTGTATTTCAATATTTCGGACCCCTTCAGTAGTGTTCGTATATACACTAGAAAACGGAGGAGCCGAGTCATAAATGCTATTTCTCTAAAGATTTCCCGAAGAAGAGCTTCTAGCCCCAAAGTATTAACATACAGGACAAAAGTACAAAACATCGTTTTGTGTTATTTCTTATAATTTGCATTGCTTTGCTTTGGCCATATAAAGAAAATTATAAACGTATATCAGACAACGCTACTTCATGCAAATTATACTAGTATATACTCGTATATGTATGTATGTATGTATGTATGTATGTATGTATGTATGTATGTATGTATGTATGTATGTATGAAAGTATGTATGTATATGTATATACGCACACAATAATAAATAGGAGGAAATTATTCAGTTTCCTTATGCGACCAAATTGAAGAAATGAAATTATATCCTGATTGTTATTAATTACTAACGAATATAATTAAGGACTATAATATGTTTAAGAAATACTGAATAATAAATACAATGAACGAGAACCGGATATTCAAAATATTGAACATTTATCATTTTTATTGTTGATATGAGAATAATAATAATGATGATGATGACGATATGATGATGATGATGATGATGATATTAATAATAATAATGATAATAAGAATAACGTTAATGCGAATGATAAACGTAATAATAATAATAATAATAATAATAATAATAATAATAATAATAATAATAATAATACCAACAACGATAATATTAATAATAATAATATTAATAATAATGATAAAAATGATAGTAATAATTTCAGTTGATTGTTATTATTATCACAATCGCCATTATCATCACCCTTGCTATCATCATCGTTGTTACTTTTATTATTATTATCATATTATTATTATTATTATTATTATTATTATTATTATTATTATTATTATTATTATTATTATTATATCATTATTATTATTATTATCATTATTATTATTATCATCATATTATTATATTATTATTATATCATTATTATTATTATTATTATTATTATTATCATATTATATTATTATTATATTATATTATTATATTATTATTATATTATTATTATTTCGTCGCCATCATCTTCATAATTAGTATTGTTGTTGTTGTTATTCTTGTTATCATCATCATCATCATCATTATTACATTATTATTAAAGTTATTACTGTTGTTGTTATTATTACTACTACTACTACTAATAATAATAATAATAATAATAATAATAAAATAATAATAATAATAACAATTTGTTGGCAGTTATATTGCAACCGACAATTTTTTTTTCATATGCAATAGATTATCTAATAATCGTTTTTTTCTTTAGTCTTGTTTAAAATAATCACCTATTGACGATTAATAAATACTGTTAATTAAATACAAATTCTTTTATTGAGTTCATAACTATCGATTTTTAACTATATTAACGCCTGATCATCTTGTGAATATATTGATTGTTACATTTTACCAATAACAACTGAGGAATTACGTAAGAATAAGCAAGAGGTTACATATTCTTGTACTCGTTTATTTGTTTCGGTCATTTGACTGCGGCCGTGCTGGAGCACCGCCTTGAAAAATTCGACCCCGAGACTTGTTTCTTAAGCTTAAGCTTTTCTTATTCTATCGGACCTTTTTGCCGAACCGCACACGGGGACGTAAGCACACTAACACCGATTGCCAAGCAGTGATGACGAATAAGCACAGACACACGCACACAACACACACAACACACACACACACACACACAAACAATACACATGGGCAATTATCTTCTGCTTTAGCCTCGGGACGATATCGGACCTTTTTGCCGAACCGCACACGGGGACGTAAGCACACTAACACCGATTGCCAAGCAGTGATGACGACAATAAGCACAGCACACACCACACACACACACACAACCAACACACACACACACACACATACACATGGGCAATTATCTTCTGCTTTAGCCTCGGGACGATATCGGACCTTTTGGCCGAACCGCACACGGGGACGTAAGCACACTAACACCGATTGCCAAGCAGTGATGACGAATAAGCACAGACACACGCACACACACACACACACACAACACACACACACACACATACACATGGGCAATTATCTTCTGCTTTAGCCTCGGGACGATATCGGACCTTTTTGCCGAACCGCACACGGGGACGTAAGCACACTAACACCGATTGCCAAGCAGTGATGACGAATAAGCACAGACACACGCACACACACACACACACACACACACACACACACACATACACATGGGCAATTGTCTTCTGCTTTAGCCTCGGGACGATAAAAGACTTGCGAGTAGATTTGGTAGACAGAAACTGAAAGAAGCTCGTCGTTTATATGTATATATGTGTGTGTGTGTGTGTGTATGTGTGTGTGTGTGTGTATGTGTGTATGTATATCTATATTTATGTATGGATGGATGAATGGATATAAATGTGTGTCTGAGTTTATCCCCAACCATCGCTTGACAGACGATGTTATTGTGTTTACGTCCCGTTACTTAGCGGTTCGGCAAAAAAAGTCCCATAGAATAACTGACTGATTGAACGGCAGAATCATTAACCCAACATCTGATTTGTTAATTGATTAAATATAAACTAATTGAC
>NW_021824518.1:10000-18272 GCF_006345805.1 Octopus sinensis | reverse complement strand
GTGTACTGTTGGCGATTTTTTCCCTCTGTCTTCCTTCTCGGATCTTACCTTCTCCTATGTTCCGACGAAGAGCTCCGCTCGAAACGTTAAACTCTTTCCTGAGCGTCCAATAATACTATATTTGTTCCACGTCCTCGCGTTGTTGTGTTTTTTTGTGCTTTCATGTTTGGATTAACTATATATATAACATACAGAAAATAGCAGACGAAATACCGCTAAGCATTTCGCCCGGCATGCTAACGTTTCTGCTAGCTCGCCGCCTTATAATTGCTAAATATCTTAAATTATTATTGTTAACGTTGGACACATTTTATAGCCGCCATTAAGCCTGTATGTTTAACAAGTCCAACTTGCAGCGCATCCACAAATCCCATTTCGTGGAAGACAACGACTATCTTCTACTGATATTCTATTCTTGATTTACCATCGTCTTATAAGTGGAATGTTGTTGAAGGAGTTGGGAAAAGCCCAAGCTTTCCTTCGGTTTAGGCTTAACCGTTTACACTAGTGTTCCGTATCATAAATTTCTCATTCGATAAATAGGTGTTGATATGATATAAGTATACGTGACTGAGACAAGTGCAGGAGTCCATGTGAACAACTATAAAAACGCGAATGGTCGTATACTAGTATGGCTCTAGGCGAATAACTGAAATCAGTGAGATAATGGTATATATGTATATATATATTTTTATATATATATAGAGAGAGAGACCAAAGTGTACGTACGCCGTTATATATACTATATATATATATATATATATATATATATAATATATATATATATATATAAAATACAAAATGGACAAGAATGCAAAACATCCAGACAGTTAGGTGATAGAAAAAAGGGACAACAAAACAGACGATACAGAGAAAACAAGGACGGGTCATTCGGAGTTTTCTTTCGTGAGTCGAGTTCCAGATTATCTTTGCAATTTCGGCTGGTTATACTCGAGATTGCTCCAATCTGGCCAGACCCAAGGAAAAACTAAGCTAAGAGCATTAGATTCCTTCGAAGAAAGCAGCGAATGTATACGAAAACAAGGACGGAAAAAAAACGGAGAATGTTACACAAATACAAATAACAGGACATAACAACAGGTGTCTTTCGACTAAGGACGAATTAAATTAAGCTACCGTGTGTGGAAATAAAACCTTAGGCAGGGATACAAGATTTCACAGGCACAGGGAGGAATATAGATGTTGCACGGACGACGTCCGAACCAAGAAAGAAAGATCAGATTTGGTGGTGGTGGTGGTGGTGGTGTGGAGACAAGGTTAGGAGACAAGCTTTTAATAGTCCTGGAAGATGAATGAAGGAGCAATCACGCATCAGGCATAATCTCCCCCGTTGGAAATAGCGGCAGATTTTAGGGTTCTGTGTAACATGTGCGGAAGCATTTAAATTTGATTTAGCATTTAGTGATGGTGGTGCTTGAAGAAGTGTGTTTTGGCGTATATATATACACAGACACACATATACACATAAAGACTAGAAAAAACATGCTTATACATGTGTATTAATGAGTATTCCAATGTATATATTTATACACATATACACACACACGCCTGTAAAAGTTCATATACACATATATATACATACACACATATATATATATACATATACACACACACGCCTGTAAAAGTTCATATACACATATATATACACACACACACACATATATATATATATATATATACATACACGCATATATATATATACATATACACACACGCACACATATATATATACATATACACACACACACACAACACATACACACATATATATATATATATATATATATATATATACATATACACACACACGCCTATAAAAAGTTCATATATATATATATACATGCATACATACATACATGCATTATTGTTGCCGTGTTGTTTTATATGCATACACACGGGGCCCACACACGCACGTGTATGTATGTGTGTGTGTGTGTGTGTGTGTATGTGTGTGTGTGTGTGTGTATGTGTGTGTGTGTGTGTGTGTGTGTGTGTGTGTGTGTGAATAAATAGCGTAGTCTATGTATAAATACATATAAATATATTCGGTTTTGCTTTATTTATGCAACTGAAAAAAAAAAAAAAAAGAAAACCTCTTCTCTTCTGCTTATACAAATCATACCGACAAAACAGATAGCGAGGCGGATGACGGCGGCTCTTTGTTAGAGCAAAAGTTCATCTCCTAAAGTCCGATTTCGGCATCGTAGCAAAGGCCAGATTCTCTCTCTCTCTCCTTCTACTATAATGTTGTCTATCTATTTTTCTCTCGTATATGTGTATTTTTGCTTTCTTTCTTCCTGGACAGAAGCCAACACAGCTTAAGCGACGAGGTCTGATTAGTTAGAACTTGTCAAAGGTTTTTGGCAGGAGACAAATGTTGGCGTTGTAAAACTCTACTGAATTCCTTCCGTACCAAAACACATTCAAAATGCTTTTATTCACTCCAGTGCGTTTTATATTCCAATTCTTGTCGAAATCGACACACTCTGTTCGTGTTGTTCTTCGTGTTGTTGTCGTTGTTGTTAGAATACTTTTCATTGCTTTCTGTCTTCAATATCTCTTTTACATTAATTCTCAGAATTCCTTCTCTTCTCCTTTCTCTTTTATTTTCTTCTACTTATTCCCGCGGTTCTTCACCACCATTCATGTCTTCATCTTCTTTCACTTTTCATCATCTTCTTCTTCTTCTTCTTCTTCTTCTTCTTATTATTATTATTATTATTATTATTATTATTATTATTATCATTATTGTTATTATTATTATTATCACTGATGCGGTGAGCTGGCAGCATCGTTAGTACGCCGGGCGAAATTCTTAGAGGCGTTTCGTCCATCTTTACGTTCTGCGTTCAAATTCCACCGAGGTCGAAGCTGCCTTTCATCCATTTGGGGTCGATAAATTAGCTATCAGTCATGTACTGAGGTCGATATCATCGACTTACCCCACCCCATACCATAAATTTCAGGCCTTGTGCCTATTGTAGAAAGGATTATTATTATTATTATTATTATTATTATTGAGTGAGAGAGCAACACATGCCATCGAAGTGACACTGGGGTAAAATATACGAAGCCCAGTATATTCATCATGACTTCTGCTCGTGATCAGAGATGCACATATCGTCAGCCACTGAGGGACATGCTCAACTGGTTACGGTCAAACAACTGACAAGCATTTCTGTGGTATTGAGCAGAATATTTGCTGTAGCCCATCTTTTATACAAGACAAAACAATGTTCATGATAACACTTCCAGTCAGTTAAGATCAGAAGCCATGAGAGCCACTGCCTGGTACTGCATCAATTATTATTATTATTATTATTATTATTATTATTATTATTATTATTATTATTGTTGTTGTTGTTGTTGTTGTGAATAGCTGGCAGAACCGTTAGCACGCCAGGCAAAATGTCAAGCGGCATTTCGTCCGTCTCTACGTTCTGTGTTCAAGCTCCGCTGAGTTCGACTTTGTCTTTCATCCTTTCGGTTTCGATGAAAAAAGTACCAGTTACGCAAAAATATCACAAAATCTGCAACTCAGAGTTTCACGTTCCCGTTCGTCGGGCAGTTGTGAGTTTTAGAAGGATATAATTATCCGGGTGGATACCTATTTCTTTACTACCCACAAGAGGCTAAACACAGAGCAGACAAACAAGGACAGACATAGGTATTAAGTCGATTACATCGACCCCAGTGCGTAACTGGTACTTAATTTATCGACCCCGAAAGGATGAAAGGCAAAGTCGACCTCGGCGGAATTTGAACTCATAACGTAACGCAGACGAAATACCGCTAAGCATTTCGCCCGGCGCGCTAACGCTTCTGCCAGCTCGCCGCCTTATAATCCGGGTGGATACCGTAGAGGCTCTAAGTTCAGATTTCAGTTTCAGCTTCTCCCTACCTCTTCCTGAACCCTAACTAACAAGCAATTACTTGTATCCTGTTTGCTTTGAAACTAGCCAAATGGACAGACCCCGAAGAGGCTGCACAGAAAATCATGCCCGGTTTCATGTGCAACTGCCCAGAATTTGTGCAGTGGAAATACTTGTAGACGTAACAACTATAAAAATATGCAGTATGAAATTATATAAGAGGAAATTGCTTCCATATTCTATATTGTTGTATGTTGTGTGTGTGTGTGTGTGTGCGCGCGCGTTTTTCTTTCACTTATTTTAGTCATTAGACTGCGGCCATCCTGGGGCACCACCTTTAAGAATTTGGATCTTTACCTTTTGACCGCCAGATT
Source organism: Octopus sinensis (assembly GCF_006345805.1). NCBI lineage: Eukaryota > Metazoa > Mollusca > Cephalopoda > Octopoda > Octopodidae > Octopus > Octopus sinensis. The sequence continues at coordinate 14,005 of NW_021824518.1, read as the reverse complement.
TAGAAAATAATTTTTGGTAACTAAACACTTTCAAACTTCGTATACTGGTAGAATGTTTTTCAGAACAGTTTATGTTTACGAAGTTATTTCGTGTTAAAGTTGTCGTATTTCGGTAATTTCAACCAATCAATGACGTGTATTCAGCTGAATAAAATTACCGCCGTTGTTTGTCAACAACAACTATCACACACACATACAACATATATATATATGTAAATGTAAAAAAATACAAACTGGGACAAGAACGTGAAACATTTAGAAGACGATACAAAAAACACGAACGGGACATTCGAAGCCTTCAATCTTCAGTCAAGAACCAGATCATATATATATATATATATATTCTTTTATTCTTTTATTTGTTTCAGTCATTTGACTGCGGCCATGCTGGAGCACCGCTTTTAGTCGAGCAAATCGACCCAAGGACTTATTCTTTGTAAGCCTAGTGTTTATTCTATCGGTCTCTCTTGCCGAACCGATAAGTAACGGAGACGTAAACACACCAGCATCGGTTGTCAAACGATGTTGGGGGAACAAACACAGACACACAAACATATACACACACACATATAATATATATATAATTATATATATTTATATCTACGACGGGCTTCTTTCAGTTTCCTCTCACAAGGCTTTGGTCAACCCGAGGCTATAGTAGAAGGCACTTGCCCAAGGTGCCACGCATTGGGACTGAACCCGGAACCATGTGGTTGGTAAGCAAGCTACTTGGCACACAGCCACTCCATGCATGGACGTATGTCTGTATGTATTACTAGATGTCGATGCATGGAACTATGTACGTGTATATATATTTTTCTATATATTAATGTGTACGCGTGCATATATACATATATATGTTTCTCTGTGTGTGTTTGCGTGCGCGCGCATGTGTGTGTGTTGTGTAGGTGGGTGGGTGCGTGTAAATAACCAGACATAAACTCATAAATTAGAAATCCTTTTAAGACATAAGTCGTTACTTGTTAGAAGCAATATCTTCCATTGATAAATCACTAAAATGTGTCTGTGTGTTTGTGTCTGTGTGTTCAGTGTGTTTGTGTCTTTGCGCTCGCGTACGTGTGTGTATATTTCTGTCTTTGTAAGTAGCTGTGTGTTCATATGTCTCTATATGTTTGTGTTTGTATATGCCGTTATAAGTGTTTGCGTGTGTCTGTATTGTTTATGTGTGTGTGCGTGTGGTTGTATGCCAGCGTTTATTTTTCTTTGTATAACATACGCCATTGTTAATTTAGATGAATCGATCAGATCGTTTTGTATGAGTGATTGAATATATGTGTATATCTGTGTGTGTGTGTGTGTGTGTGTGTGTGTGTGTGTATGTGTTTGCCTGTTTGTAAGTATCTGTATATATGCGTCTCTCCCTGTATATATATATATGTGTGTGTTATTGGTGTATGTATAAACATGTGTCTTTGTGAATTTATGTCGCGTATATTTTTTTGCGCATGTGTGTATATTTTTGTATATATTTATTTTTGTGTCGGCATGTGTGTAATGTTTGTTTAATAGTTGTGTGTGTAAATGTGTGGATGTCTGTGTTTTGTCCGTGTGTATGTACGCATCTGCATGTATGTGTTTCTGCCTGTAGATATGCGTGTAATTCGTGTATGTATATACTTATGTGTGTATATATATATGTGTGTGTGTGTCGCATGTAATTTTTTGTGTATATGTGTATATTTTTATTTGTATATATTTATGTATTTGTCTGTGCAGTTTCTGTAACTGTGTATGTGTATATGTACGTGGTTGTGCATGTGTATGTGTTTGTGTATGCATTTTGTGTAAGTTGTGTGTGTGTGTGTGTGTATTTCATTGTCTGCCACGGTGTGTCTGTGCGTGTGTCTCTGTGTATGTATATTTGTGTCTTCGCGTGTTTGTTTGATTTGCAGGCATTGTGTATTTCTGGGCATGATTGTAAATGCATGTGTGTGAGAGTTTATACATGTACCTCTGTGTGTGTGTGTGTGGTGTGTGTGTGAGAGAGAGAGAGAGAGAGAGAGAGAGAGAGAGAGAGAATGTGTATGTGTGTGTTTACATAGATGTGCGCATGTATATTTATGTATGTGTGCGATCGTGTGTACGTTGTGAAATTTGGTGTTGTGTACGTACGTGCAGTAAACTCAAGGACAAACAGATTTGAAACAGATCTAAGGTTGCGAGAGCGCATGTCATTGATGAGATCACGAATGGCGACGAAACAACACTGACGAACTTAAATGACTGATTAATTGATTGCTTGACCGAACAATTAATCAGACACTAGATTAATTAACTGATTAAATGATTAACCAATTGACTAATAATTGTAAAAGAAGTGAAATAGAACCGGTGCGTGTGTTTATTATTGGCAAAACGGCCCTCCCGAGACACCACAACATCTGTCTCAACACAAGGGTTCAATCAAGAATCTTGTAAATCAAATAATAAAAAAATGATATGTAAATGTTTAATCTCTCTTTTACTCTTTTTACTCTTTTACTTGTTTCAGTCATTTGACTGCGGCCATGCTGGAGCACCGCCTTTAGTCGAGCAAATCCACCCCAGGACTTATTCTTTGTAAGCCCAGTACTTATTCTATCGGGATCTTTTGCCGAACCGCTAAGTGACGGGGACGTAAACACACCAGCATCGGTTGTGAAGCAATGCTAGGGGGACAAACACAGACGCACAAACATACACACACACACACATATATATATACATATATACGACAGGCTTCTTTCAGTTTCCGTCTACCAAATCCACTCACAAGGCTTTGGTCGGCCCGAGGCTATAGTAGAAGACACTTGCCCAAGGTGCCACGCAGTGGGACTGAACCCGGAACCATGTGGTTGGTTAGCAAGCTACTTACCACACAGCCACTCCTCATATATATTTAATTTATAATTAGTGAGTCTGCGTGTGTGTGTGTGTGTGTGTGTGTGCGTGCGTGTATTTCATCTTAAATTGTCACAGAATGTTTTACACTACTAATACTACTACTTCTAGTACTACTAAATAATAATAATAATAATAATTATTATTATTTTGTTGTTGTTATTACAACAACAACAATCTACTATAATAATATTCTTGTTTTTCTCCTTCACAACATATGAATGAGAAAGGAAGGGCTGATAGATGAATAATGCACATAATTTCATTTGGTCTAAAGGATTGCTACAGTATATATTCTGCTCAATGCTGCATATACTTGTCAGTTGTTTGACCTTAACCAGTTGAGCATGTCCCTTAGTGGATGGCGATATGTGCCTCTCTGAGCACGAGCAGAAGTAGTGGGGGAGCATCGTAGCCATGTGTTGAGAGGAATTCTTTGGGGTTTGGATAATTCAACCCCGGAAACATGGGTGTTTCGTTCATCATTCTTAAACAAATCTTATTCCGGGACCGTTTGAGTGGAATGGACTACTCGACCTGAAGAAAATTCTAACTGGGACCCATCTATAAGATCATGAGCTGTTTATCTTTATGTGAGATCTCCATGTCGTGCACATATGAGTGTGATACATGTGCCTGGTGTACCCTTGTCTGACGGGTAGTTATAATGCGTATATTGGGTTTCGTATACGTTACCCCAGTGTCACTTTGATAGCATGCATTGATTGATCTCTCGTTCAAAGATACTAATACTACTACTAATAATAATAATAATAATAATGGTGCCAAATGTTGGTACAAGGCTAGCAATTTCGGTGCAGGGATAACTCGATTTCATTGGCCGTAGTGCTAGAAAGGAAGAAAAGCAAAGTTGACCCCTGCGGCATTTTGAGCCCAGAACGTAAAGACGAACGAAATGACGCTAGCCATTTTGCCCGACGTGCTAACAATTATTATTAAGCTAACCGCCTTAATAATAATGAGGAGGAGGAGGAGGAGGAGGAGGAGGAGGAGGGGTAAGAGGAGGAAGAGGAGAAGTTGGATGAGGAGGGGTAAGAGGAGGAAGAGGAGAAGGAGGAGGAGGAGGACCGCGACGACGACGAC
>NW_021824517.1:5000-18394 GCF_006345805.1 Octopus sinensis | reverse complement strand
AGAGAGAGAGAGAGAGATAGGGACAGAGAGAGATACGAGTGAATGGACAAACGAAAGATAAGTGCACTCAATATGTTTAGTAGGATTGAACCTGTATTGTTTAAAACTGTTTGATTCGGTTCCGTCCAACTGCAACATTCTCTCTCTCACACACACACACATACACTATTTGTATAAATTTTTTAGAGGAATACCTATCGATTATAGCCGAATTAATTTGCCACCAGTTTCATTGTTGGAATCGCTTATTCCTTTGCCAAAACCAAGGGAAATGGATGAATGCCACACTAGAATATCCTTCCTTTGACGAAGAATGAAAATGAAGCTCGAAAAGATTAAGAGAAGGCTTGGAAGGAATGAACCTTTGAAAAATGGGGGAGTGTTTTTTTTTTATGTGTGTGGTTTGTGGGACGATGTGCTTGAGTCGTGCGGACCTCGTCAGCCATCAGAGAACTCTTAGGAATCGACCTATGGTAAATTGTGACATGGCTATTGTTCACAACAGAATACGAGCAACCCGTGGAAAGGTGCGCCTCTCAGTTGGAAGATTGAAAAGGCATGTGAAAGTGTTAATACTGTGGCACCTGGTTTCTTCTGCCAGCCAGGACAGCCGCGCATTATGCAACAGAATGTGCAAATCTTTCACCGAGCTCAAGAGTCATACAACGACCTCACGCTGCATCACAAATGACTCATTTCAGTGATTCTTTGCTGCAATGGCTTAGCTCGTATACGAGAAAGCAGCTAAGAAGATGCATATATGCATGTACGTATGTATGCACGCATGCATGCATGCTTGTATAAATGTGCATATGTGGGTGTTTGTGTGTACGTAGTGCATGCGTTATATGTTTAGACATATATGTTTATACAAATATATACATCCATACATACGAAATCAGATGGAACGGTCCGGACTAGAATAGTTTTGATAAAAGGTTCATGTGGATCAAGTTTGCCCCAAGACAGACAACGATAACAGCAGACAACAATAACGACATCAACAACAATGATTTCCATTAACTAACAACTATCTGTGACTCACACTTTATCTTGTGTGCTAAAATAGTGACATCATTCTTCATATATGACGTTCAAATATATATATATATACGTGTGTGTGTGTGTGTTATATTCTTTGGTGGACTTTTAAGAGATTTATTTTATTCTAAATATTTCTAAGTAATAGGCAGTGACGTAATATCACAATGAAAATAGCAGATTGGAGACATTCTGTCTGATAACTCTGACATCATTGCTTGTGGATTACTCTCCGTGATTTAAATGCCTTTTATAGCATGAATTGTCATACCTTCTGCTTCATGTGTGTATTGTAATCGCCACCATGTATGTACATAGACACGCATACATACATATATACATACATAGACACACACACCATACATACATACATACATACATACATAACATACATACATACATGCATACATACATATATACAGACATACATATATATATATAGACATACGTAGATATTAAGTACATGCATGCATACATATATACACACATATATTTAGAAGATTGTAGCGTGATATACTTGTATATGTACATATATATATATATATATATATTATATATATATATATATATATATATATATATATATATATATATATTATATATATATATATATACATATATACATAGATGCATGTGTATATGTATGAATGTATGTATATATATGTATATAAATATTACATACATCCATACATCCATCTGTATACACACACACACACACACAAACCCCCACACGCATGTATATCCATACATTTACAGCGTCGAAGCCGTTACCAAAATCTCGCTTAGCAAATTCTGTTTTGTTTGTAGAAGATGCAAGTTACATGACATTTTGTTTACTATAAGAAAAAGTGTTTTCCACTTTTATATTACAACCAACGTACTGGCACATCGTGTCTGTCGATAAATTAGCAAATAAATCTACTAACATATGCTTATTAAGCGTACACTTACACAACATCGCTGAATTTAAGTCCATTAATTATACGCATATGACTTTGTTCAAAAACTTGCCCAAAATTCTTTTTATGTTAGGTGAACAATATAAGAATTTGAGCTGGTAGAATTACTAGCACGCCGGACAAAATGCTTAGCAACATTTCGCCCACCGTTACGTTCTGAGTTCTAATTCCGCCACGGTTTACTTTGCCTTTCAACCTTCCGGCGTCGATGAAATAAGACCAGTTGAACACTGGGCTCGATCTAATCAACTAACAGAATTTAAGGCCGTGTGCCTATAGTAGAAAGGATATTAGGTAAACAAAATATGACGTAATTTCAAGCGGAATAAGTACGATACTTTGTATAAGTGGCTGACTATTTCACCCACGCTGGCAACTTTAGCCTAATTTCCAAGACGAATAAAGGGGACGCTCAACATTTATAACTAAATATACAAATGAAAGGAACAGCAAAACGAAAGAAAACTTCAAATGATGTAGTATATCACTAGTAATAAAGTTGGACTAATTATTTATGTATAAATACTAAATCATGTATATGAGGTCTGATCAGAAAAATATCAGGCTTGAAACGGAGCTAAAGTACGCAGAGCGCATCGCTTGGTACAGATTGATCTTGAGCTGTGTTTGAACTAAGTACAAACATTCTCGCTCACGCCTGTTGTTTATAGTAGTACTTAGATATAAAGTATGTAGAGTGTGGTCATTAAAAAAAAAATGGGGTTTCAGTTGCGCAGGATCTCCTTGATTGTGTCGAGGAAGGCCAAAACCTTTTCAAAAGGGTCATAACACGTAAAGAATCGGAGGCCTATATCTATGACATCGAAACCAGAGCTTGAAAGGAACAAGAATACAAGACGTTTAGGAAATCCAAGAGAATGTGAAACCACGTTGCTACTAAGAGAACTTCGTATCCACATAGACACACGATTCAGAATCGAAACCTCTGCACCTCCTTCTTTCTCCTCTGCAAACTTGATTTGCGTTAAGCAAAGCCAAAGGGGCGCAGGCAGAGCTGTATGTTTTAGAAGGTCGCTTTGCAACCACGTCGTATTGAGTTCAATCTCACATCGCAGGCACCGTAGGTAAGTGTCTCCTACTAAAGCCTCGGGTCGACCGGTGCTTTGTGAGTGAATCAGGCAGATGTGGAAGACCTTCGTATACGCACATACATACATATAAATGTACATGTGTTACAGTTCTATATTTAAGAGATGAGGAATTATGTACATTATTTATATTCGACGGATAATTGTCCTCATCTTGTTTGTTGGTAACACAACGTTTCGGCTGATATACCCTCTAGCCTTCATCAGGTGTTCTCATTCCTAAGATATTTTTCGATGTTATTATTATTATTATTATTATTATTATTATTATTATTATTATTATTATTATTAATATGTTAATAAATGTAAATAATATATATATGTATGTATGTATATATGTATATACATATGTGTATATGTATGTATGTAGATATATATATGTCTATATATATATATATATATATATATATATATATATATATATATATATATGTATATATATATATATATATATATAGATATATATTATATATATATATATATATATATTATATATATATATATGTATGTATCAAAAGGATGTGTCATAATACTATTCCACAGCGACACCAACAATCCAACATACCTCCATCATCAGCTGCCCCACGGATATCATTATGGTTTTGACGCCTGTATATATATGTTGTATATATATATATATATATAATATATATATATATGTTGGGTGGGCTTTTTCTGTCTGGGCTTCTTCCCTTTCACTGTTTTACATAGATTACGTCTCCGTAATTTAGTGTTTTGGCAAAAGAAATATAAAAATGTATCAGATTTAAAGATAATGCACCACGTCGGTTTGTTAGACTGAAACAGTTGTAGGCGTTGCCCCAGCATGGCCACAGTCCAATGACTGCAACAAATAAAAGCAGAAAAAGTGCGCTCTGACCGTTCATAACATTTAACTCTGGTGGAATTATTATTAAAATGTCTGGATCTTTTGGAACTTTTAATATGTATTGTAGACAAGTAAGATATCATGTCTGTTGAATATATATCATTTTGCTTCGTTGCTCGGAAAATATCGAGCAATTCTTCAAGTTTCTTCCCCCGAAATCTTTCATCTTATTTCTTCTCCGTTGAAGATTGCTGCTGGAAATAACATCGACAGAGGAATGAAATGATGCAGAACATCGGTTTTACTAATACTGGTAGATTGGCAGAAAATGAAAAGTGTGGCATTTAACGCATTACTGCATTTAGTGAGACAGAATGAATTGTTGAATATTGCAAAGAGGAAAGTAAACAATAACAAACCGATACGTTGGTGGCTCGAAATCCATTTTAGGTTTTACGTATAGCTTTTTTTGTTTCTTAAATTTTCTTATAAGGTACTGAAGGAGGAGTGATAACAAACCATCACTTTTCATGAACCACTCAGAATGATGAGCTTGAACAAATGTAGTATAGCAATTTCAGGAAAAATCACTGACGGAGAGGGAACCGAATACCACATCTAAATACTTACAACAAAGTGGACTCCATTAAAGCAACAGACGCTAAGAGTTTTAGTTCTCAGCGTCACAGTCCACCGAGTAGACACCTAGAATTTGTAATGCTAGGTATCTGCTCGATAGATACCTAGAATTTGTAATGATCATTGCTGGAAACAGTAGCTGTAGTGTAAACTTGAATAGTAATCCTCTACTTTTCGGGGTTAACGTAGGGAGTAAGGACTATGGGGATACAGCTAAGGTTAGGGTTAAGGCTTAGGGGTTTAAATTAGAAATGGAAGTTAGATGCTACGGTGAAAGCTTGGAATGAACGATTAGATTCAGAGTAAAGAGTTTGAGCGGGAGTCAGAATTCAGCTTAGAGTTACAATTGCGATGAAGTTGAATATCTTCTGTAGACCAGAAAGAAAGGTGAGTGTCTAAAACCCGGGGTCGAATGGACGTATGTCCTAGTTTTCCTCGTGGGAAGAATGGGCCGATAACTCATGTGTAATCTTGATTCAGAACATTGACTCCAGTACGTACGTAACTGGCGATTATGTTGTTAATCCCAGGTTGATGAAAAGCAAACTTTACTTCGATGGGATTTGAACTCAGAAGGTAAACAGTCGTGACTGAATATCGGATGAGATATTTTTTTGACCAATGCTCTACCGATTTGGCAGAACAACCACCTTGCACTACGAACATCATCAATGCCACCATGACCAACAGCAGCAGCAGCAGCAGCAGCACCCCGGCCCCCACCCCCAGCAGCACTTCCACAGCCGCCATCACCGTCACACTACTACTACTACTACTACTACTACTTTACTACTACTACTACTTTACTACTACTACTACTTTACTACTACTACTACTACTACTTTACTACTACTACTACTACTACTACTACTACTACTACTACGAACGACGACGACGACGACGACGACCACCACCACACCACCACCACCACCACCACCACCACCACTACCACCGCGGTGGCGGCGGCGTCGACGACGATGACTAGAGACTGAACAATATTAAAAGCGTTGCTTCTTTTTTCTTCTTTCTTTCATAAAATGTAGGCGGAGGCAAAATTGATGTAGATATTTTCAACTGCAGATAATGGTTACAATATATTAGAGCATCCATTCCACTCCATTCCATACCATTTCATTACAGTTTTCGATATGATATTCTTCGTGGAAATATGGTAGTATAATACAATATAAAGTGTAAGTTAGTTCATTCAACAGCCTCCCCCACCGCCATCCATCCATCGCCGCCGCCGCGCCAATGTATTATCATTATCTTGCGAGAAAAACTTTAGTAAAGTTTTAATACAATTTTCTTTGCGCAGATAAGGTTGAATGCTAGTCGAGATTGAGTCTTCGCATCAAACTGCTGAAAAGTTTCACATACTTACATCATTTCCTTTTGTCAGACGTAGCTTGGAACCAAATGGAGTTATCTCGTCGACAAAAGTCGAAACCGGCTTTTGTTTTGATCTATTATTGATCAGCGCTCGAGCGAAATATATAAAAAGTTTAATCTTTCTATGCAGTAATATCAGAATGATTAGTGTCAACTTCGGCTATTATCTCCAAGACAATGTATATGATTCCATACACTTTACCCCCCCCCCCATCTCCAACCTCCACTACATATGTTAATATATATTCCGCATAATGCGTATTCTTCCGACGTTCTGGTAAATAAATGTTTTAGAAGTGTTATACACACACACACGCAAGCACATACATACTGGGCGCGCTCACGCACATGCGTACACACGCCCACGCACACACAGACAGACAGAAGTTGATTGGTTAAAGTGGTTGTTAGAGCGTGAGGCAGAATGCTTTTCATTATTAGTTCCGACAGATTGCATTCCGAGTTCAAACTCGCCTGAGGTCAAATTAAGCCTTTCACTCTTTTGAGGTCGATAAATAAAGTACTTAAGTACTGAGTTCATTGGTTCATTCTTCTGCTTCTTTTTACATACATATATTAAAGTTATCTCATTCTCTTTCTCTCTCTCTCTCTCTCTCTCTCTCTCTCTGTATATATATATATATATATATATATATATATATATATATATATATATATATATATATATATATATATATATATATATATATATATATATATAATTTCAGTAAAAAATTTAAGATTCAAGTGAGTTCCAATGAATTCACATGAATGTGGTACTTAACTTAGATGCACCAGAAATCTTTATGGTATTAACCATAAAATAATGTGGGGTGATTATAAACAAGAAAAAGCAACAAGAAGAATGGATTAGTTGTTCAGTACAATTGTTTCATACGAAGAACAACTTTATTAAAAGCTGCAAATATTGCAGCAAATACAAGTGTCCCGTATTCATCAGCCAAAACACATATGAGTTTTCCAAATATCCTAGGGGGTGAGGCTACACTCATGAAGTATCGAAGAGAGTTCTATGAAAAGCAAAGTTATATATATATATATATATATATATAATATATATATATATATATATATATATATATATATATATATATATATATATATATATATATATATTCTTTTTGTAGCTATTTTATTAGTGAAGGTGAGCTACAACTATTTTCTAGGTGTCATAGGCTTACTGAATAAAAAAAAAATTGTGGCTCGTATTTAAGTATACCATCAATTAACGTTGGTTTAAAATTGTGACGCAAAGCCAGCAATTTCGTGGTAGGAAGTTAGACGATTACATCGACCCGAGTACTCAACTGGTATCTATTTTATCAATCCTGAAACGATAAATGGCAAAGCTGTCCCCGCTGGGATTTGAACACAGAACGTAAAGACGGACGAAATACTGCGAAGCATTTTGCCCGTCTTGCTAGCGACCTGCCAGCTCGCTGCCTTATTATCAATTAATATTGTTGTTGTTATTTAAGGCGGTGAGCTGGCAGGATCGTTAGCACGCCAAGCAAAATGTTTAGCGGCATTTGGCCCGTCTTTATGTACTGAGATCTAATTCCGCCGAGCTTGGCTTTGTCTCTCATCCTTTTGAAGTCAATAAAATAAATACCAGTGACACAAGAACCGAAATAATGGACTTACACCCTTCCCCGATCTTACTGGTCTTGTGCCAACACTTGAAACTATTAATAATATTATTGTGGTTGCTTTTGTTGTTAGTAAAATGTCTAACCATTTTCATTCTTTTTACTGCCTCGCAACAATCTGAAAGTAAATTTAACCCCTTCACCTCTGTTCAATTCAGTGAGATTTGATTTTACATTTCCACCATAAAAACACAAGACAAAAAGGAAAATTAAAATACTGCTTTTTTTTTACAGTTCAAATAGCAATAACTATAAAAGTATCCACCTAACAATCTTATATAACTTATTTATAAACTAATGATAAACAGATACTAGAACCAAACGAAGTTTTTTCTGAATTAGATTTTCCATTACTAAGTCAGTAATTAAGAATACAATACTGGTTATTCAATCAAAAGAGATAATCTTAAACATCTATTATTTTTTCACAAATGGGCTTATTTTAAAATTCCGTCTTAACTTCAGTCTTCTTTTTAAAATTATAATTAAAAAGTTTTTAAGTTTAGAAATAACATATCTATTCTCTAAAAGCTAATTTACTCGTCTGGTATCTCTGTTCTAATATCTCCTCCCTCGTTTTCCAGACGATCGAGTGTGAAGTGGATATGATATCTTCTGACATTTTACTCGACTTGTTTCAGTCATTAGACTGCAGCCATGCTGAAGAATTTGAATCGAATGAATCGACTCCAGTTATATATTTTTAAAGCCTGGTACTTATTCTATAATCTTTTTTTTTTTTTGCCGAATTGCTAAATTGCAGGGACATAAACGAATCGTAAACGGTTGTAAGGCGGCGAGCTGGCAGAATGGTTAGCACGCCGGGCGAAATGCTTAACGGTATTTCGTCTGCGTTACATTGTGAGTTCAAATTCCGCCGAGGTCGACTTTGCCTTTCATCCTTTCGGAGTCGATAAATTAAGTAGCAGTTACGCACTGGGGTCGATGTAATCGACTTAATACCTATGTCTGTCCTTGTTTGTCCCCTCTGTGTTTACCCTTGTGGGTAATAAAGAAATATGTTGTAAGGCGATGATAAGGGACAAAGGTAAAGGCACACACACACACATGTTTCTGTGTTTACATCCCAGTAACTTAGCAGATCGGCAAGACTGACCGATGCAGTAAGTACCAGGCTTAAAAAGGCGGTAAATACTGGGGCCGATTCATTCGACTTAACATTCTTCAAGGGAGTGCCCCAAGTAAAATACATACGTACATACGTACATACATACGTACATACATACATACATACATACATACATACATACATACATACATGCACACACGACGGGCTTCTTTTGTTTCCGTCTACTTAATTCATCTCACAAGGGTTTAGTTGACCAGAGGCTACAGTAGAAGACATGACACTTGTCCAAGGTGCCAAGCAGTGGGACTGAACCTGGAATCATGTGTTCGGGAAGCAAACTTCTAACCATACAACCACTCCTGCATCCATTTCTGCAATGCTGAATTACCTAGTTGAAGCTTTATCGCTCATGTAGTGGTGATGATGGGGCTATAGACCCAATTCGGCCCATATCAACCAGGTGTATGCTAAGGAAGATATTGTAATTAAGGACAAGGTGTTTACATATGAATGAAAAAGGAAGTGTCGGCTTAAAATAGAAGAATCAAAATTTGTATATAAAACAAACACCGTCAGCAGTAATAATATTTTCTCGGAAATTAATGATTAAAGTAAATTATATCTTAATTAATGGCTCAATCAATTAATCAAGGTAATTAATGAAATGAATTTGAACAGAGGTCAAATGAATGCTGGTATTTCTGTATTTGATTTTAGAATATTCGTATTCCACCCGTAAAAATAATTGCAGTTCTATCTCCAGCCTCCGAAAACCACTGTTCCGATTTTGAACCATAAAATGATTAAATAAGGTCTTGTCGAAGTCGCATCAAAGAAGAATTTTCCATAGAGTTCTACGTTGTTAATTACTTAGTATTAATAAACGTGGATCGTAATTAACAATACATACATTTGAGAGAAAAGTTGGATATAAGTACGGTTACGTGCACATAACAATATACATCCATACAAACAAGTGTGTGTGCGTGTGTGTATAAATGTTCTAAAATCTACACAGCCTTGGTTTTTTTCTTATCTCATTACGAAATAAAATTTTTATATACACACGCTGACATATGTATGTATGTATATATACGTGGTATGATCAATAAGTATCCGGACTGTTGCCGTAGTAACGAAGGTAAAGCACACAGAGGAAAACCGCTTGGCACAGATTAAACTTCAACTCTGTTGTGCATGCGCACTAAGTTTGGTTTGTTTATGTACGAAATAGGAGGTACACCAAGACGTTTTACTCCCTACGCTATTGTACGTCTGCAAGACTTGAACGGTTCACGAAAGCCTCGCCGAAATGCTAAATGGCTTCTACCTGAGAAATCTGTTGAAACTACACCTGGTATGACAAGATTCCAGACATGGGGTTCTCTCTCGGTCAAGCATTTACACACTTCTGAGGAAAAGGCAAGTGCGCGCAAGATGAAGAGAAAAAAGCACTTCGAGGATACACTCAAATCCACAGTGAAGAGCTTTGAGATCAACACCGACTGGTGGAGAAAAACAAGCACAACACAGGCGAAGCTTTACCAACAGAGGTGCCACCTCCTAGGAGTACAACACAGGCGAAGCTTCATCAACAGAGGTTCCACCTCCTAGGAGCAGAACAGGATCGCAGGGGCAAAAAGAAAAAGGGAACTGCGCCAGTCCAAAGCCAATTTCTTGCCTTCGGCCCCAGTAGACCACCAGCGCCCGACTTGCCATCAGAATCTTCCGAGCACACGTCGGACTGATCGGCTAAAGCCGGACATTTCGTGCCCCGTTTTTCTCTCCCATGTGATGCCTTGGATCATCGTCGACCAGGACGGACGAAATAATTTTATATATATGTGCGGTGTGTGTGTGTGTGTGTGTGTGCGTGTGTGTATGTGTGTGTGTGTAAATGCATATAATATATATATATAATATATATATATATACATACATACATACATATATATATATATATATATATATATAATATATATACATACATACATATATATATATATGTACATAGAGAGGGAGAGGGAGAGAGAGAGAGAAAATGAAAGTGAGAGAGAGTGAGAGAGAGAAAGGCGATATTGATATAAGAACTATCGATATTACAAATCATTTCAAATAAATAAATAAATAGATAAACCTGAACTATTGCACTTACTGACTAATAATTCGAAAACGTCGTACTGGGAGTAGCAAAAACAATTTTATCGATTTTTTTTCAATACCATTTTCGTATTGAAGTGTCGAATTAATCTGATTATCAACATTTTTCTTCTGAGCTAAGTAAATGTTATTACTTAATTTCCGTTTTGCATTCAAAATATATTCACTATATAATTATAGAGTATATTCAGTAAGGTTTCGAAGATATAGCTTTTCTGATGTTGTTGTTGTTATTATTATTATTATTATTATTATTATTATTATTATTATTATTATTATTATTATTACAGATATTGTGTTATTGTTATTATTATTATTATTATGATTGTCATTATTATTATCATTGTTGCTGTGTGTAAAAGAAAAACATACTTGACCACTATATACATTAGATAGAATTTATTGGACGCATTTCATTGGCGTTCAAAAAAGTTATGATATAGATGTATTGGTTTAAAATTGTTCAATAATACACAATGGCCCCATACTATACATGAATATATATTGATAGATAGACAGACATATATATATATATAATATATAGAGAGAGAAAGACATATATATATATATATATATATATATATATATACACCACACACATATATATATATTATATATATATATATATATATTATATATATAATATATATATATATATATATATATAATATATATATATACACATACACACACACGGTAAAAATATATGAATTGAAAGAGTGCTTATTTGTGTAGTTTGAAAAGTTTTTACCACTTAAGTGGGGGAACGAAATGGCTTTAACCAGAAATGAAAACCGAAACTGATAGTTATCTTCCATAAATGTTATCTTTTGCTACCATTGCCATTTAAAATCGTTAGCTCAGGAGATTGTATTTGTACATTTACAGTTTATCTTGCGTTGATTTTTAAAGATTAGCATTCCAATTATGCGATCAAACGAAATACCTACATATTGGACGATAGTGTAAGAGGCTGAATATACCGTGGATACTTGTACCCTTTACCAGCCGCTCGTCAGGCTCAGAAAAGCGAACTGTTAAGTTATCGGTCGCTCTTTGATACGTTTATGTTCGAACACCCGGCATTCTTGGTCCCCAGACCATATCCCTTCTCACCGCTATCGGGGCGGAGGTTTCTGTCCGCTAGTGTTTGGTTGTTCCCGCGTATCCTCTTCGCCATCCTCTTCCTCCTGGGCAACGCCTTTTCCATTTTGTCTACTGGGACCATGAGGCAGTCTGGACTTACAGGGAATTTTATTGCCCGCTCCCTAATGAAAATTTACTCCATAAATATATAACAAACAAAAATTTCCGTTAGAAAATCTCTGTATTTCTTATGGCTACATTAAAGTGGCCAGAGGCAAAAGAATAATTTATTATTATCATTATTGAAGTGATAATGATAATGATGATGATAATAATAATTAATAATAATAATAATTAATAATAATAATAATAATAATAATAATAATAATAATAATAATAAGAAGAAGAAGAAGAAGAAGAAGAAGAAGAAGAAGAAGAAAATATATATATAAATAAATGATGTTTCGTTTTTGGATTTGGTTTGCAAGATTCTTTATATGAGTTCGTGTGATGAAGTATATTCTATTGTGTCTGGGGAGAGTCATTTTCTTTTTGTGCCTTATAATATAACACACTCACCGGTAATAAGAAATAAGTGGAAATTTTACCGGTGAGTGTGTTACATTATAAGGCACAAAAATAAAATGACTCTCCCCAGACACAACAAAATAAATAATGCTTATCATACAAAGAAGCAAAGTAGTGTTGTCTGATGGTGTAGAGCTACTCAACGGCGAGAAAATCAAGGATATTGAGACCAATGGATATAAATATCTGGGGAATTTTAGAATTCGACAAAATCCAGGAAAGTGAAATGAAAGAAAGAATTAAGCGAGAATATCTCGCAGAAGAACCATGTTAATTATGGGAAGTAGACTCAATGGAAAAAAACTAAATCAGGGCACTTAAGTCACGGGCTGTTTCCTTAATGCGATGGAGTGCAGGTGATGTGGAGGAAGAATGAGCTTGAGGAAATGGAGAGGAAAACTAGAAAAGTGATGACAATTTGTAAGGAATTAGACTCCAAGAGCGATACTGTCAGACTGTATGTGCCTAGAGACAGGGGCGGAGGGGGTCTCATTGGATGCAAGATCTGTGTTGTCAACGAGAAGAACAGTCTGGGATGGTATATCAAATAACAGAATGACCCCTTGGTGGTCGCTGTTAGAATTAACAATATAATACCCGCCTGAAATGTGCAAAAACATTTAGGAAACAAGTTTAAGAAGAAAAAAAAAACAGTAAACAACTGGAAGACGAAACCACTGGATGGGTAATAACTCAGAGAAATCAACACTTGGAGGTGGCTAAGAAAAAGTGATCTGAAAGGATACGCTGAGGCATTGATGCGCAGCGCCCAGGAACAAGTATTAAACCTTATAAGGTACGGAAAGAGATCCTGTAAGACCTCTGACAACA
>NW_021824517.1:0-2500 GCF_006345805.1 Octopus sinensis | reverse complement strand
TATCTAACCAGATAGAAAGGTAGATTGTGAGTGAGACACGTTTATACGCATATAAATATTATGTGATATAAAAAAAAAAAACTACCGCAGAACATTTACGATAATACTGAAAGATTAAAAGCCGAAATATTTCAGGAAATAACCACTTTGAAACCTTTGAAATCTTTATAAAACAAAAAGGATATTGATGTTGGTCGGTGTGTTGCGTGGGGGTCTTCATTATTGTTTCATGCCTCATTAAAAAAAATCCCATTACATTTTATGTGATTGTCGTGTGGTAATGTGAAAATCCCCTCTTAGTAATCGTACAGGATATTGTTGTGTTTTTGATATTCAGATGATATAAAACAGCTATAAAAAGAAATTTTCTTTAAGGTATCATTGAACAAGCGTCATTAACCTTGAGTCTCGCTTTGAACGTTGAATATCTCTGCCTTTGTAATAATAAATTAACCGGAAACTTGAATGGTACCGATTTACCTGATCTAGGTTTCTTTATTAATTGTGTTCGGCAATATATTGCAGCGACGAATGGTGAGTGGATAAGCAAGGGATCGGGAAGGATCGACTGTGTTGTGGTTCTGTTTCCTGTTAAAATTTTGAAAAAAAAAGCAAAAAAAAAGCAATTACCCGGTATTCTTACCGCGGTAAGTTATATGGCACGTGTGGGAGACCAGATGCGTTTGTCAGTTTGACATTTCTCTGATCGGATGAGTGCCTCAACGGAAGCAACTCTTACAAGATGTTCTTGTTGCTGTTTAGTCCCACATCAGCTGTAATATAGATCGAGCTTAACTATGTCAAAGGCGTGCCAGCCTTTCTGTATCTCAAGGACTACATTATGCAATTTAACCTTCTGAAGTAAGTTTTACTTGTTTCACCCAAACAGCCACCCACTTACATACACACACATAGAAATATATATATATATATATATATATATATATTTATATAATATTATCCGCAGAGCTCGAAGTATTTAAAATGTTGTAATGATTGCATTGTTGAATCAAATGGAATCGCTCGAAACGGTCGTACTGCATTACTACTTGATATCTTTTTACTTATTTTGATATATTATATATATATATATATATATATATATATATATTATATATATATATATATATAGTGTGTATATGTATATTACACTGATGAGTTGCGGACAATTACGTAAATGATTACGTAAGCAATAACAACGAAACCTGGTTTGTGATTAAAATATATTTTGTATCATTTCATTTGTCTTGCTCGCTTACGTTCTGGCGTTTGCTAAATTTTCTTGAGAACATTACCTTCTTGGTGGTAAGACCATAGCGGATCTTCTTCTAGCGTAATAGATGCCCACTTACAGGTCATTCCGCTTATATGTATGTAATATATATATATATATATATATATATAAGGTAAAACAGAATTCGAAGAGAATGAATAGTCTTTGAGGGATAGAAGAGACACACTTTGATGCAAACTGATATGAAACGCAAAACAACGTGGGAGTAAGTCATAGACAGGGAGGAATAGGAGGAAGGTGACAGAAAGAGATGGAAAAAAGAAATGAAAAGAGAAAGAGAAGCTAGCAGGAGTGAAGTGGAGGGGTGAGTTATGGTGAAAGGCGAGCTGGCTAATAAAACGGTTTTACTTTATTAGGAAGGGGCGAAGGTGTAGTACGAGAAAACAGACCTCACTTCACCAAAAAACAAACAAACAACAAAACAAAATGTTGGGGTTAATATGAAACATTGCCCTTTCTTTTCTTTGAATTAGCACACTGATAAATATATAATGGCATGTTTCTTTCCTTTTTTTCTTTTGTGTCAGCACACTGATAAATGTACAACGGAATGGTTCATTGACGTGAAGTGGGTAGCGATGTATTGGCAATGGGAATATGTAGTAACATGTTTCGAATATGTTGGCGAAAGCGACCGGTAAGATGACGGCTTGTTTTCCATGTGTAACATGGCCGACAGATGATGCATTATATGATGGACGATGTGCAATAGAAGATTTGGCTAATCTGGTACTGTGACTTAAGCCTGGTGATCATTGTAGTGTTGGTTATATACAGACAAGTGTTGCACCATCGAGTATATTCGAAAGTATCTGGTTCTGTATAACTGAACGCTGTGATCCTCGCAAGAGGTTACCGAGCTCCGTTTTCTTTTCTTAAAGGGAAGGAGAGCAGTGCCAGAAAGATCGGAATGGGATTTAGAATTTTCAGATGAGTGCATTTAAATGTTAAGATGCTGGGGTTGAAGGTGAGGAATTCTGTTTTATCTTATATATATAAGTGGCTTAGTGGTTAGGGCATTCGGCTCATGATCGTAAGGTTGTGAGTTCGATTCCCGGCGACGCGTTGGGTCCTTGAGCAAGACACTTTATTTCACGTTGCTCCAGTCCACTCAGCTGGCAAAAATGAGTTGTACTTGTATTTCAAAGGGTCAGCCTTGTCACTCTCTGTGTCACGCTGATTATCCCGAGAAACTACGTTAAGGGT
>NW_021824516.1:5000-12500 GCF_006345805.1 Octopus sinensis | reverse complement strand
ATCGGTTGTCCACCGATGTTGGGGAAACAAATACAGACACACAAACATATACACACACATATACATACATAATCATACATATATATATATATAATATATATATTATATATATAATATATATTATAATAAGAGCTGTTCTTCACTCCTCTCCAAGCGTCGGCTGCGGGGTCATTCCGAAAAGCTCTACTTGCGACGATTTCATCTCAATCGGAGGAGAGGAGCTTTCTCTGTCCGGGTTGCGGATCCGTGGAACAAGCTGCCAGACGAGATGGTGAAGATGCCGATGACCGCTTTGTTCAAAGCCTTCCTGGACCTCAAGTAGCCTGAACTCTTTACATGAACACCACCCTGTACTTAACTCCACGTCCCCCTACATGGCCTTGCTTTTTGCTTTTGAGCCAAATTAACTAACTAACTAACTAACATATATATATATATATATAATATATATATATTATATATATATATTTAAGATTCAAAAGAATTCAATGAGTTCAAATGAATATGATACTTAACTTAGATGTACCAAAGATTCTTTATGGTATTAACCATAAAATTATGTGGGGGTGTTATAACCAAGAAAAAAGCAACAAGAATGGATCGGTAGATTAGTACAATTGTTTCATACTAAAAACATTTAATTTCTAGCTGAAATATTACAGTAAATATAATGTCAAGTATTCATCAGCTAAATCTCATATAGGTTTTCCATATATTCTTAGAGAGTGTAAATATCCTTATGAAGTTATAGGAGTGAGTTCTATGAATTTGAAGTAAGATTCCAAGCAGACTATATATGTTTTCCAACAATACAAAGTTTTTTAAATGATTATTGACATCCCAGAGAAGATAAATCTACTCAAGAGGCATGAGGAAAGATGCTGATGCGAACTTAACGTGGTATGACCAGCATCTTTCCTCATGCCTCTTGGAACTTATACCCACATCTTTATGAGTAGATTTATCTTCTCTGGGATGTCAATAATCATTTTTTAAATTTTTTATTTTTGGAAAACATATATAGTCTGCTTGGAATCTTACTTCAGATTCATGGAACTCACTCCTATAACTTCATAAGGATATTTACACTCTCTAAGAATATATGGAAAAGCTATATGAGATTTAGCTGATGAATACTTGACATTATATTTACTGTAATATTTTCAGCTTGAAATTAAATGTTTTTAGTATGAAACAATTGTACTAATCCACCGATCCATTCTTGTTGCTTTTTTCTTGGTTATATATATATATATATATATATATATACATACATATACGACGGGTTTCTTTCAGTTTCCTTCTGCCAAATCTACTCACAAGACTTTGGTCGGCCTGAAACTATAGTAGAAGACACTTGCACAAGGTGCCACGCAGAGGTACTGAACCCGGAACCATGTGGTTCGTAAGCAAGCTACTTACCACACAGCTACTCCTGTATAAGAATTTTTAATACTTTGTGTATTGTAAAAGCTTATACAATATATTATACGCAAACAGAAATGGCGGCGAGCTGGCAGAATCGTTAGCACGCCAATCGAAATGCTAAGCGGTATTTCATCCGAGTTCAAATTCCAGCGAATCGACTTTGCGTTTTATCATTACACGTTCGATTAAATAAGTAACACTTCAGCACTGGGGTCGATGTAATCGACTTTAATCTCTCCCTCGGAACTGCTAGCTTTGTGATAAAAGCTGAAATGAAATTTACTACACATAAATTTTGACAATGTGGAGGCATATGGCCTAGTGGTTAGAGCAGCGGACTCGCGGTCGAGTGATCGCAGATTCGAATCTCAGATCGAGCGATGTGTGTGTTTATGAGCGAAACACCTAAGCTCCACTCGGCTGCGGCAGAAGGTAAATGGCGAAACTTCTGCTGACTCTTTCGCCACAACTTTCACTCACTCTTTCCTCCTGCATCTTGCAGCTCACCTGCGACGGACCGGCGTTTCGTCCAGGTGGGGAACCTATATGCCAAGGAAACCGGGAAACTGGCCCTTATGAAGCAGGCGTGACTCGAGAAGGAACAAGCAACAACAACAACAACAAATTTTGCCAATAAAATCTTATATGGACACCCAAAAGCCATATAGACTTCGGTTGAGAATCACAATTTGTGGTACAGAAGATCCTTTATCGGTTCATGTAGTCACTACATCGAACCAATAAGAGATCCATTACGCCACAAATCAGATATTCTGAGGCTCGTGGCTATATGTGGAGACAGATACAATAATCCCTCGACTATCGCAGGTATTACGTTCCAAAACCTCCCGCGATAGGTGAAAATCCGCGAAGTAGAAACAGTACTGTACAGTATATTTTAAAAAAATTATGTTTATAATTTGCAAAACAACACCACGGAGGAATCGACGTAAGCTTGAATATTAAACCGCGATAAGTGAACCGTGATATGGCGAGGGATTACTGTAGATGCAGTGGTGTGAGATCCAATGTGGCCTCACGTGGTTTCGAACCACAATCCTCAACCTCACACATGACTATACAAAGACATTGAAAATATTTGTTACTTTTTTATTCCTAAATATCTTTTATGAGTATATATAGATATATATTTTATTATCACTTGACTTTTTCTTCCTTTATCTTCGATACTTCGATTTATAAATAGAAATGGATAAAAAAAAAGATGTCATCATCATCATCATCATCATCATCATCATCATCATAATCGACAAGAAGAAGAAAAGCAACAGTAAGAAATGTAACAACAACAACATCAAGAAGTGATTTCGTGGTAACAATTCCTCAGACGATTCTACAAATAGTTCTATAATTCCTTTAGTTCAAGTAGAAACGGCGAGGGCTAAGGTGGTGGTGGCTAAGGTGGGGGTGGTGGAAGTGGAGGAAGAACATTGTTCGGTTTAAGAATAGTAGCACTCACCTTTCAATAAGTGCAAATGGGGGTCTCTTGAGTAGTTGTAGTGGTGGTGGTGGTGGTGGTGGTGGCGGCGGCAACAGTAGTATTAGTAGTAGTAGTAGTAGTAGTAGTGGCGGTGGCTGCGGCGGTAGTGGTGGTGGTGGTGGTGGTGGTGGAAGTGGTGGTGATAGTGGTAGCGGTGACAATAATAAGCGGTGGCGATCGTAGTGGTGATAGTGGCGTTGGCGGTGGCGGTGGTGGTGGTAGTAATTGTGGTCATGAGAGCGGTGGCTGTGGTGGTGGGGGTGGTGGTGGTGGTGATAGTGGTAGCAGCAGTGACAGTAATAGCAGTAGCGATCGTAGTGGTGATAGTGGGGGGGGGTGGCGGCGGCGGTGGCGGTGGTAGTGATCGTGGCAGTGATAGCGGTGGTTGTAGCGGTGGTGGCAGTGGTACTGGTAGCGATCGTAGTGGTGATAGTGGTGGTGGTGGTGGTAATAGAAGCGGTGGTAGAGGTGGTCATTGTCGTGGCAGTGATGTTGGTGGTTGTGGTGGTGATAGTGGTGGGCAGCGGTGGTAGTGGTTGACGTGGCTGTGGTGCGGTAATGTTGGTGAGTACGCTGATATTAGTGGTAGTATAGATGGGTATAGTAGCAGCAGCAGCAGTAGTAAAGTGGTGGTGATGGCAGTGGTCGTTGTGAAGAAGCTGGTAGTAGTAGTAGTGGTAGTGGTAGTAGTAGTGGTAGTAGTAGTAGTAGTAGTAGTAGTAGTAGTAGTAGTAGTAGTAGTAGTAGTAACAGTGGTGGTAGGGGTAGAGGTGGTGGTAGTGGTAGAGGTGGTGGTGGTGGTGGTGATGGTGGTAATAGTAGTAGTAGTAGTTGTAGTAGTAGCAGTATCAGTAGTAGTAGTGGTGGTAGCAGTAGTAATAGTAGTAGTAGTAGTAGTAGTAGTAGTAGTAGTAGTAGTGGTGGTGGTGGTGGTCATCGTCGTCGTCGTTAAGAAGCCTGCAGTGGATGGGTTAATGGCAGAGGTTATAGTAATAGCAGCAGCAGTAGTAACGGCAGCAAGAGCGGCAACAGCAGCAGCTGTTCTCGATATTTAATCCCAGAACTGCTCTGATCAAACAAGACCCATAATCTAAAATGTTTCAGCTACGAACAAACCATAACATTTTGTATAAAGCACCAAGGAAAATACTAAATACAAGGGAGATTTGACTGTTATCTCTAGCCAGTGTAGCAACCACTAATAGATTTCCTTTTCGTAGTTATTTTCTACTGAAAACAAGAAATGGAGAGATAACTCTGTTAATTGCAATTTAGTAGAAGGGACCACAATCCTATTCTGGAGACAGTCGGGGATCATTTACAGAGGAAGATGTGCAGATGTTGTCCTTTGTTCCTTCTCGAGCCATGCCTGGCTCATAGGGCCGGTTTCCCGGTTTCCTTGGCGTATAGGTTCCCCACCTGGGACTGGACGCCGGTCCGTCGCAGGTGAGCTGCAAGATGCAGGAGGAAAGAGTGAGAGAAAGTTTTAGCGAAAGAGTCAGCAGAAGTTCGCCATTACCTTCTGCCGGAGCCGCGTGGAGCTTAGGTGTTTCGCTCATAAACACGCACATCACCCGGTCTGAGATTCGAACCCGCGATCCCTCGACCGCGAGTTCGCTGCTCTGACCACTAGGCCATGTGCCTTCACGCAGATACTGTAGGGATCCAAAATATCGACCAAGGCCAGCCATATTACACCGCATGTATGGAAGAAGGGCATGGACCGCAAAGGGGTCTATGTTGAAAAATAAACCTCGTTTGGTCACATTCTATGAGAGTGTCTTGGTCAGCCAAGGAACTTTACAGCCGCCCCTCGTATGGATGTTTCTTTTATCTTTTATATCGTACAAAAGGGTACTAAAAAGTTCCTGGCTTTAAGGGTATCGCGAATGACCTGGCTGGAAGCTCAACCGTCCGAGTTCTTTTAAAGGGCTTAGACAAACTGAAGGACTGCTGCACTAAATGTGTGAAATTGAGAGGCGAATATGCTGTATAAAATCGTAATTAACTGATCCTTTTGTATTTTCTTTTACCCAAAGCCAGGATCTTTTCAACACATATTGGGTCATCCCATAAATAATACTGTTTTTTCAATTGCATGAACTAAAATTCGGAAGAGGACGGAATAATCTACCTGCATCAGCTTGCAATAAAAGCAGGTACTAATTTTACTTTGTACATATTCTTAGTGCAAGTTTCGAGGAGTGCTGTTCGATTTTAACAATTATTTTTTCAAAGCTATAATGGAAGTGACAAAGGAGTATATTCGTCACATTTTATTTTATGAGTTCAATAAAAGCAACAACACAACAGAAAGTGCAAGGAATATTAAGGCAATATCTACCCATGCAGGCCTGGGTAGATGTACTTTTGGAGAAGCCCTGTAGCTTCTTTGATATGCAATCCTCTCCTCTCTACGCTATCAAAGCTTATCCAAGACAAAGATCAACTATTCTAAGTGACACAGTTTGGCTCCAATTTTGTCACAAGTCTTGTAGCAGCACAAACAACCGAAAAAGCTACCACAAAGCAACACCCTCGAGCCTCTACACCCTCGCCAATCCACCCTTCCCTGCATTATGTTCTGCTTTATCGACCTCCAAACGATAAATGTCACGGGTGAACTTGGTGGAATTTTGAACTTAAGGCGCAAAGCGTCAAAGGTAATAATGTGAAGCATTCTGTCCAACGTTGTAATGACTGCTTATTCAAAGTCTTGTATGAGACCATAAAGAAACACAGACGAAAAATGGTACGTCAGTAGTTTCTGTATCAAAGCAAAAATCACGAAACTAGTGACCTTCGGATTTGCTGGTTGTCTAAACTGTTCTTCTGCAGGTCTTTGATAACACAGCGATGCGAAATTTTCTTCACTTTGAGGAGAAGTCACTATTATTTAAATTTTAAGTATTCTTTGAACAGTCAGATGTCAGTTTACCTGGAAACTAAGCAATGCAATTATTGATAAGAAGTGAAATAAAAGCATGCACGATTTCACAGCTCTGCCGCCACTCCTCCATAGTCGACCAATGAACTTTTCAGCTTACTCTCGTTCCCTTGTACCCCACCCATGGCACGACTGCATTAGACGCGTGCCAACTTTTTGATAAATTTACGCGTGTCTTATGCTCTGGCATGTACGGTTATACTTTTACAACAGAAATCAGATATATCCACTCAAAATTTCATTAGTCTAAACTGTGGAAAGCAGCTTTGTACACTAATTTATCTTTTGTTGTGATATGTCATGTTTAAAATTATTTTCTCTTTTGAGATATGTCTAGTTTATCGAGGCAGCGTGAGTTGCAGAAAATGCCAAACCTAATTCTTTGGTAGATATCCAACATGATTACTTGAATTACTTTGAAATTTATTTTCGCCGTTAAAAAGTTAACCAGCATATGTTAAATAAATACAGTTCAAAAAACACCGTTGATCAGGTCGATGTCACTATTCACCGAAGATATTTTGTTGTTGAAGTAAGTGTGGTATTTTGTTGCTGGAGGTCTCCCCTTGTGGGTGTACTACGTTTGTTTCCTGTTTAAAATTGCTGTTTGCTCTCATGAGTATTTGTTGAATTGTTTTTATCTTTTTTCTTCCCATTTATGGGAGAACCAACGAGAAGAAGTACGATGGAAAGTGAAGCAGCAAAGAGCCACAGTTATGCGGCTGCAACTGGAAAAGGTATCGGAGTCCAAGATTTAGAAGTGTGAGAAATAAAAATCGAGCCGGATAAACGAATGCTGCAACCTTTTAGAAAAAAAAGGCCACAATCTAAAGTTGACGCCTCTGTTCGAATTGATACATAGTGTAAAGAGGAAAACAATAATTTATAAAAAAAAGAGTAACTTGTGTTTTTAAAAAAAGAGTGAAGCCAAAAGATGCAAAGAGGATATAAACTCATCACTGATAATAAACGGACAGTAAGAATGATACTGCATGTGAGTGGGAAGCATGCAGCCATTTCATTACCATTAATTTCACTGTATGTATTACCATTTTTCATTCGTTTTATGTTTTTGTCCCGTCTGTCTTTGTGTTGTCCTCTCTGTGTTAGGCCCTTGTGGCTGTAATAAAAATCATTATTCACCGAAGACATCAGAAAGCCACGGGCGTAGCACGTACCTCCACACTAAAAGGTTAAAACTGATTTAACTAAATTCAAACATCAGCTAACAGCAATAATAATGTTTTCTGATATAAGCACAAGGGTAACAGTTTTGTGGATAGAAGGGTCAGTTGAGGACATCGACCCCAGCACTTGACTGGTACAGAATTACAACAAACGAAGTTGAACACTGTTACACAGGGACGGGAATGGCTATATACACATATACATATATATGTATATGATTGATGGTATCTAAGATTAAAAGAATCAAGATTGAAGGTAAGAGAGTCTGGAGATGTAGAATGACTGAGCCAGGTCGTTTATCAAATAGTAAGAACTTCTGTCTTAAATAGAATATTTCAGGGTATAATAATGCATGGGTTTGAGAGACTAGCATATTAAATAGCTATACGTCATTTAGTAGTTTAACATAAAAGACAGAATATTATCAAATACGCTG
>NW_021824515.1:10000-18389 GCF_006345805.1 Octopus sinensis | reverse complement strand
GTGAGGTGGGGGGAAGGGACATTGAGTGTTTCTTGAAAAAAAAAATTAAATTAAAAAAAATATGTATTTCCTAGATTCGTAATCTCTGTATTTTCTAGGTAGATAAAAGAAATTCGGAAAAAGTTACAAATTAAGAAATTGCAGTGGGTACGGGGGGAAATTAGAAAATTGAAAACGTGATTCCAGGGTAAAATCGTATTTACCCCTTTTTATACGATGAAATAATACATAGTTTGTGATCCTTCTTAAGAAAAGGAAGCACTTTCATGCAAACCCGTGCGAATTGTACCCTCCCCGCTTCACATTTGAACAAACAATAACTGCCATTACGCCAGTAATCCAGTTCACTATATATCAGCTGTACCGATTCTGTCCATAAGAAAGGAACAAATAATACAATGTGACTGTAGGTCATACCTCTCGGGCAACACCGGGATGCATTGCTAGTATTCCAGAAAATAATAGTGGAAAGAAAAATAGAAATATTAAATTTCTAAATATTTCAGAGAGATATAAGCAGTGGTGGAACGACCGAGCAGTTGCATACTGTCAACTTAACGTGACAGTCCCATAAGGGAATCACACGCCGCTATTTAGCCCTAGGAAGCATCAACGCTTCCTGTCGGCCTTGACACTGTTCCTGTGTCCTTATGTTTACAAAGGGGAGACAAGCAATAATGAAAAGGGAAATGAGGAAAGCTTCTAACAATGCAGAAAGGAAAGTTAAAAAGAAAATATCCTTTATATATTTCGGGCACAAATACTCGTCTACAGATGGATGCAGTCAAAGAAATGTGTGTCTACGAACATCCTACCATTCCGGGCACATGACAGCGCAGACATATGGGTGCATATAAAGCTTTGTGCATCTGTATATAGGTGCATTGTGCGAAGAACAACAACTCGTTGTGCAAACAGTTGCAACATGTTCATCAATGAATCATTACCAATTAGTCAGATTACTTGTTCTTGCATGCAACATAAAATGCACAAGCGTGTAGCAACTCTACGTTTCTATATTTGATATAAACTTTAGTACTGAAGATGAAATACAATGTTTTAAAATGCAGAATTGTGCATTATGTTTTTTGATGTACATTAGTCGTTCATCCTGGTCTGAAAATTTTGATATCTCTGGTATTAGAATAAGAAGGTACGGTCTAAGTCCTATGGCTTATCGGGCCGGGGTTATTCGGCTTCCATGGCGTATAAGTCACTAAGATCTCATCACTCTTGAACAGGGCGTCAGTCTGTCGCAGATTTATAAATTTACAGATGAGAGTACTGGAACAGTGCGAAACGGAGCATTTGACTCCAGAACGCAACGTACTGCCTGGTCTGGAATCGGAACTGCAATGTTGTGATCGGAGTTGCAAAACTCTAAACCACTAGGCCATGTGCTTTCACCTGCTAGAAGAGGAGGCGCAATGGCCCAGTGGTTAGGGCAACGGACTCGCGGTCATATGATCGTGGTTTCGATTCCCAGACCGGACGTTGTGATTGTTTATTGAGCGAAAATACCTAAAGATCCACAAAGCTCCGGCAGGGGATGGTGGTGATCCCTGCTGTACTCTTTCACCACAACTTTCTCTCACTCTTTTTTCCTGTTTCTGTTCTATCTGTATTTCAAAGGGACCAGCCTTGTCACACTCTGTGTCACACTGAGTCTCGCCGAGAACTACGTTAAGGGTACACGTGTCTGTGGAGTGCTCAGCCACTTGCACGTTCATTTCACAAGCAGGCTGTTCCGTTGATCGAATGAACTGGAACCTTCGTCGTCGCAACCGACGGAGAGCCAACAAAACAAACAGACTGTTAGAATAAACCGAAGAAAATAGCAAGCAAGATAAAAAAAATGAAGGAAAACGCAAGAAAAACGCGCAAGAATAATACTCTCTCTCTTTTACTCTTTTACTTGTTTCAGTCATTTGACTGCAGCCATGCTGGAGCACCGCCTTTTAGTCGAGCAACTCGACCCCGGGACTTATTCTTTTGTAAGCCCAGTACTTATTCTATCAGTCTCTTTTGCTGAACCGCTAAGTAACGGGGACATAAACACACCAGCATCGGTTGTCAAGCAATGCTAGGGGGACAAACACAGACACACAAACACGCACACATACACATACATTTATATATATATATATATATATATATACATATATACGACGGGCTTCTTTTCAGTTTCCGTCTACCAAATCCACTCATGAGCCTTTGGTCGGCCCGAGGCTATAGCAGAAGACACTTGCCCAAGATGCCATGCAGTGGGACTGAACCCGGAACCATGTAGTTGGTAAACAAGCTACTTACCACACAGCCACAAGTCTATCGCTTAATTACAGCTGCATTTCACAGAACAAGCATATGCACAGTTTCTCTCTCGTCAAGTCAATTTAGCTCAAGAATCTCGGGTCAAGTCGTTTCTTTGATAAAAGACACTTCCCTAATACGCTACGTAATGAAACCGAACCCGAACCCGGACCCACGTGACTACAAAGCGAATTTTTTTTTTTTAACCACGCGGCCATTAATAATTATTCTACAAGATATTCGAGGCCTATTAACTACGAACGCAAGCGAGGATATATCATCGGTGTTGCTCTCCGTCTGGTTAGCACCGACGAGACAGAATGTTTGGCAAACAAGTATTTTGTTTCTTGTTTTCCAAAATAAAGAAATGTGTTAACTGGCTTTTTATTTTGTTTATCACAGGAAGCTGCCAAATTCCAGTCCTGTTTTGGGGTATTTTATTCTGTGATCAACGACATATACGAACATTAATTTATACATATATGCCTACAAATACTTATAACAACACATGTATATATACATGTACAAGTATATACATATAGATATATATGTACACACATACATGTATGTATATATACATATATATACAATTTATATATATGTTTGTGTGCGTATATATACATACATATATAATGTATATGTATGTATATATATATATATATATAATATATTATATATATATATATTATATATATATATATGTATATGTATGTATATATACATATATATATATAATATATATTATATATAATATATATATACATATGTATCTATATACACATATATATACATATATATACATACATATATATATATAATGTATATATATATATATGCATGTATTTGCATATGTATATATACATATATATATATATATATATAATATATATATATATATATATATATATATACATATGTACCTATATACACATAATATACATATTTATATATATAATATATATATATATATATTATATAATATATATATATGTATATATATGTATATATATTATGTATATATATATGTATATATATTATAATATATGTATATATATATATGTATATATATGTATATAGATATGTATATATATATATTATAAATATATAATATATATGTATGTATGTATGTATTCCTGTCTTCGGATGTATTTTATCGTTTAACAACTAACAAGGCAACATCAGAAAAAAAAAAAAAAAATCCTTGAACATGAGCGTGTGTGCGCTTGTACATGAATTATTCGGCCGATACCATCTTCTCAGAGATTCGTCAGGCGGTAAGATAATGGCAAAACAGAACAAAATTCCAGTGAAATTCAAGATAGAATCGTAAGACAACAGTCTTGTTTGTAGGCCCGAAGCAAGTGTGACTTCTCTCCTGTATCGTATCTGAGCATTAAATGAGTGTAAAGAAGATAAATCAGGTTTACATATATTGTAATGAACGGGA
Source organism: Octopus sinensis (assembly GCF_006345805.1). Classification (NCBI taxonomy): domain Eukaryota; kingdom Metazoa; phylum Mollusca; class Cephalopoda; order Octopoda; family Octopodidae; genus Octopus; species Octopus sinensis. The sequence goes on along the minus strand of NW_021824515.1, from coordinate 14,632 downwards.
AGTAATTTGGCGACAAACGTCGAAATGACTAAAAGCAAGGAATCGAAGAGAAGTAAGCAAAATATTCTTTTCTACTCAAGGCACAAGTCCCGATATTTTTGGGGAGGGGGCTAGTCGATCATATCGACCCCAGTGCGCAACTGGTACTTATTTAATTGACCTCCGAAAGGATGAAAGGCAAAGTCGACATCGGCGGAATTTGAACTCAGAACGTAGCGGCAGATGAAATACCTATTTCTATTTCTTTACTACCCACAAGGGGCTAAACAAGGACAGACAAACGGATTAAGTCGATTATATCGACCCCAGTGCGTAACTGGTACTTATTTAATCATTCCTGAAAGGATGAAAGGCAAAGTCGACCTCGGTGGAATTTGAACTCAGAACGTAGCGGCAGACGAAATACATGTTTCTTTACTACCCACAAGGGGCTAAACACAGAGAGGACAAACAAGGACAGACAAACGGATTAAGTCGATTATATCGACCCCAGTGCGAAACTGGCACTTAATTTATCGACCCCGAAAGGATGAAAGGCAAAGTCAACTTCGGTGGAATTTGAACTCAGAACGTAAAGACACACGAAATACCGGTTTCTTTATTACCCACAAGGGGCTAAACACGGAGAGGACAAGCAAGGACAGACAAACGGATTAAGTCGATTATATCGACCCCAGTGCGAAACTGGCACTTAATTTATCGACCCCGAAAGGATGAAAGGCAAAGTCGACCTCGGCGGAATTTGAACTCAGAACGTAACGGCAGACGAAATACGGCTACGCATTCCCCCGGCGTGCTAATGTTTCTGCCATCTCACCGCCTTATTAATTTTTCTACTCTAGGCACAAGGCCCGAAATTTTGGGGGAGGAGCCAGCTGTTACTTAATTTATCGACCTCGAAAGGATGAACGACAAAGTTGACCTCGGCGGAATTTGAACTCAATGTAGCAGTAGACGAAATACTGCTAAGCATTTCCGCTGACATCCTAACGATTCTTATTTCTGTTTCCGTCTACCAAATTCACTCACAAGGTTTTGGTTAGCCTGTAGCTATAGTAGAAGACGCCCAAGGTGCCATGCAGCGGGAGTGAACTCGGCACCATGCGGTTGGGAAACAAACTGCTTACCACACACCCACGTTCTGTGCCTATTTAAATGCTGTTTAAAGATTAGTTTTAAATCTAATTAAAAATAAAAATAAAAATATGTTAAGCCGCGAGTCTCCTTATTTATAGATACAAGTTTATTTGGGATAAAACTGACGTAAGCGAATTCATAGCATATTTCTTAGTCAACCTTCTATTTCTGTAACTTCTTTAAGAACACCCAACAAATATAAAAGAATATTGGAACCAGCATGTTTTGGCTGACACTGGATTATATTCATATTTCGAAAAAAATGTTTTTACAGATATGTCTATAAGCCTTGCAAATATTTGAGTAACCTTTATATTTCCAGAAATATAAATGGAGATGTTAAAAAACGTTTTCTCGCAGAATCGGATGATTATGTCGCAGTAAATGGAAATAAATTTTTGTTTTTGAAGTTGAAATTTTCTGTAAAAATAAATCTTGAGAAAACATATTTTGATTAAAAGATATTAAAAGGGGAATTTATAAGAATTTTCTAGACAGTGTAGACTTTAATAATATATTTCTTTTACAAAAATTACATACCCTAAACTAATTACTAAGTAGCATTCTTTGTTATAGTATAGACAATACATTCAGCATTAAATTACGATGCAACTCGGCTTAAGCTTTTTCACTTGGTTCTATTTATTTGTTTTGTTTTTATTTATTCCAGTTATTTTAATGTCTCTTTTGCCTCCTCATTATCCCTTATCTATTTTTTATTTATTTATTTGATGCTTTTCATTGTATTGTTGAGAGGAAGTACATCATTTCTCCTATCTGAGTTATTCACCCTAATGGAAAAGGAAACGGTTTTTCTAAAATGGATTTTCCTATGTCAAATTATTATCAATGAACATCCTTCTCAAAGTGCCTCAACTACATTATATTAAATTGTTCCCTATGAAATTTCATCAATGGATTGTCCCCTCAAAATATTTGAAATGAAATGTCCCTCACCTTATCAAATTATTTTAAAATATGTTGCGATCATTTGCATATTCATTCTTAATGAATATGCAAATTATAGGCGTAGGAGTGGCTGTGTGGTAAGTAGCTTGCTTACCAACCACATGGTTCCGGGTTCAGTCCCACTGCGTAGCACCTTGGGCAAGTGTCTTCTACTATAGCCTCGGGCGACCAAAGCCTTGTGAGTAGATTTTGTGGACGGAAACTGAAAGAAGCCCGTCGTATATATATATATATATATATATATATATATATTATATATATATTATATATATAATAGTGTGTGTGTGTGTGCATGTTTGCGTGTCTGTGTTGTCCCCCCCCCAACATCGTTGACAACCGATGCTGGTGTGTTTACTTCCCCGTAACTTAGCGGTTCGGCAAAAGAGACCGATAGAATAAGTACTAGGCTTACAAAAAAAATAAGTCCTGGGGGGTCGATTTGCTCGACTAAAAGGCGGTGCTCCAGCATGGCCACATTCAAATGACTGAAACAAGTAGAAGCGTAAAAGATTAATACGTCTCGGCGGATTCGAACGTGAATATTCTGATATCTGGTGTGTTAAGAAAACAATCCATTAACGACAAATTTATGTTCATATGTGTATGCAGGTATTCATACATACATACATACATACATACTCACTACCTCCTTCTCCATTCTGTACCAATTTTGACCAGTATTTTGTTTTGCACTATGCGCTTAAAAAGTGGAGGCGCAATGGCCCAGTGGTTAGGGCAGCGGACTCGCGGTCATAGGATCGCGGTTTCGATTCCCAGACCGGGCGTTGTGAGTGTTTATTGAGCGAAAACACCTAAAAGCTCCACGAGCCTCCGGCAGGGGATAGTGGTGATCCCTGCTGTACTCTTTCACCACAACTTTCTCTCACTCTTACTTCCTGTTTCTGTTGTACCTGTATTTCAAAGGGCCGGCCTTGTCACTCTCTGTGTCACGCTGAATATCCCCGAGAACTACGTTAAGGGTGCACGTGTCTGTGGAGTGCTCAGCCACTTACATGTATTTTCACGAGCAGGCTGTTCCGTTGATTCGGATCAACCGGAACCCTCATCGTCGTGACCGACGGAGTGCTTCCACGCGCTTAAAAACGATATGAGAAGCCTTTTCGGTTAAAAAAGTTTTTGAAATTAGTGGTCACCGTTATAATCCCTGCTTTCTTTATTTTCAAACAGAAAATGAAACGTAATTTAAAAACCATATTCTTTTATTCTTTTATTTGTTTCAGTCATTTGACTGCGGCCATGCTGGAGCACCGCCTTTAGTCGAACAAATCGACCCCCAGGACTTATTCTTTGTGAGCCTAGTACTTATCCTATACGTCACTTTTGAAAAGCCGTTAAGTTACAGGACGTAAACACACCAACTTCGGTTGTCAAGCGATGATTGGGGGGGGGGGCAAACACAGACACACAAAAACACATACACCACACACACACATATTAAAACAATTGAAATTTAGATATATACATTACGAGTCGAGGCAAATATCAACTGCTGACCGGTGTCTGCTACTCTAGGCCGACGAAGGACAATCATCCTGAAACACGTGTCCCTCGATGCAGCCCGGGCGGCTGGGGGTATTTGTCTCCCCTTCGTAAATGTATATAAGGACACAGGAAAAATGTGTCAAAGCCATCAGGAGGCGTCGATGCTTCCTAGGGCTAAACAGCCGTGGTGTACACCCCTACTGTCATGTTCGTGTTAGATTGACAGTATACAACCATTTAATTTTATTATTAGTGGACAATTCTGTCTATTAGATCACAACAGATTTTTGGGCCTAGCTTTTAGCTTTTGGGTCGGCTATTTTTATGACAAAAGGACATTGGGCTTATTATATCAATTGCTGATCTAATGCTTCACAATAACAATGGTGACCACGGCCAAATTAAATTTAACCCCCTCATCGGTAAATCGACAAAGGATATTATGAATGCCTTCGGTGCAAACATAGGCCAAGTAATGGATGAAATGGCCCCTACTTTATTGCTGTATCAGAGAATTGGTTTGGCAATAGTTCATGGTAATAGGGTTAATGAGCTGGCAGAATCGTTAGCACATCAGGCGAAATACTTAGCGATATTTCGTCTGCCATTACGTTTTGAGTTCAAATTCCGTCGAGGCCGGTTTTACCTTACATGTTTTTTCGGGGTCGATAAAATAAGTACCAGTTGAACACTGGGGTTGAAGTAATCGACTTAACTTCTTCTTCGCCCCCCATCGAACTAGCTGACCTTGTGCCAAAATTTGAAGCAAATAGTTCATGGCAGTGTTTCGTGTGTGTCTCTTTACTGCTGAATGGAGGGGAAGAAAAAAGGCCAATGAAACTTTTCAAAATAAAAAAAAAAGAAATCCTAAACTTGCATAGAAAAGAATACTGAAAAAGGAATCGGTTTGCTAAAAAGGCGTATATTTGCCACTTAAATATGGCTAACCCCTAAGGGTGGATGCTACTGTAGTTTGTAGCCCCAGAAGGACACCTCCTCCAGCTGGCTATAGACACACTTTCT
>NW_021824514.1:20000-22577 GCF_006345805.1 Octopus sinensis | reverse complement strand
TCACCCCAATATAGCTTGACAACCGATGCTGGTGTGTTTACATCCCCGTAACTTAGCGGTTTGGCAAAGAGACCAATAGTATAAGTATTAGGCTTCCAAAGAATAAGTTCTGGGGTCGAATAAAGGCGGTGCTCCAGCATGGCCGCAGTCAATTGACTGAAACAAATAAAAGAATAAAGAAAAGAACGCATGTACATATATGTATACATGTATATACATAACCATGCAAATATGTGCATATACATATATATTCTTCTATATATTACATATACATGCATATATGCATGCATTCATGCGTACATACATACATGCATACATACATACATACATACATACATACATACATATATATATGTATATATATATTCTATGTATTACATATACATGCAGAGATGCATACATACATTCATACATACATACATGCATACATACATGCATACATGCATACATACATGCATACATACATACATACATACATACATACATACATACATACATACATACATATATACGTACATACATACATGCGTACATATATATATGACACACTCTATACTACACAGACACACACATCAAGCTGGATGGTAAACAAAAGTGTGGAGTAGAGTGAAAGCATTTGAAGAGGTCAGGATAATGCATGCAAAACTCAAGAGATTTAAGGAAGGATGTTACAAGTGAGAAGGTGAATCACAACGACCTTTTTGTGAGCACAGTTTGTAACAAACCATGCCATTCTTTTGCTGGGCTCAAATCTCATTTGCAAATCCATGGAAAACGAACCCCCACCAACTATTCTGCTTATATGTCTGTGCACATACCTTCCAAGGCAATGTATGCCAGAAGGCTTGCAAATCTAACGAAGGCCTCAAAAGATATAGCTTAAGATCCACAAAGATCTTAACATATCTGCAGAGTGACTAGTTGAGCAATATTCTCCTAAACAGAGATGCTTAGTCAAGGACAATGCTATCAAAGCAAATTTCTCTCCATGAACACATGACAATAATATTTGGATAAATTTCCTGCCATCTTTTGTGTTAGATTTATGATTGAGTGCTTCCAACTGATAAAGTCTACACACATTGCCACTCTTCTATCCCTGTAGGAATTAATAAAGAGACAAGATAACTTACATGGGAAGAGATACCTGAATGTCATTGGACTAAAATACCATTTGCTTGTACAAGTAGCTTTATTTATTTAGCTATTTATTATCATTATTATCATTATTATTATTGAGTGAGAGAGCAGTGCATGACACCAAAGTGACACGGGTAAAATATACAAAGCCCAGTATACCCATCATGACCACCCGTCTGATGAGGGTACACTAGGCACATGCATCACAACCATGTGTGCGTGACATGGTGATCTCATATCAAGATAAACAGCACATGACCTTTCATCCTTTCGGGGTCGATAAATTAAGTACCAGTCAAATACTGGGGTTGACACAATCAACTATCCCCATCCCCTCAAAATTTCAGGTCTTGTGCCTGTAGTAGTAAGGATTATTATTATTATTGAGTGAGAGAGCAGCGCATGCCATCAAAGTGACATGGGGTAAGATATACGAAGCCCAGTATACCCATCATGACTACCCGTCTGATAAGGGTACACCAGGCACATGCATCACAACCATATGTGCATGACATGGTGATCTCATGTCAAGATAAACAGCACATGACCCTGCAGGTGGGGCCCAGTTAGAATTTTCTTCAGTTTGAGTAACCCATCCCACTCAAAAGGTCTCTGAATAAGGGTTGTTTAAGGATGTTGAACGAAACACCCATGTTTTCATAGGTGAATTATTCAAACCCCAAAGAATCCCTCTCAACACATGGCTATGATGCTCCCCCACTACTTCTGCTCGTGATCAGAGATGCACATATCGTCATATACTAAGGGACATGCTCAACTGGTTGAGGTCAAACAACTGACAAGCAAATCTGTGGTATTGAGCAGAATATTTGCTGTAACCCATCTTTTATATCAAGACAAAACAATGTACATGATAACACTTCCAATCAGTTAAGATCAGAAGCCATGAGAGCCACTACCTGGTAATGCATCAGGGCATAGCCAGTGCCTGATACTGCATCAGGACATTTTATTATTATTATTATTATTATTATTGAGTGAGAGAGCAGTGCATGCCATCAAACTGACGCTGAGGTACAAATATATGAAGCCCAGTATACCCATCATGACTACCTATCTGATAAGGGGACTCCAGGCACATGCATCACAAGCACATATGTATCTAAAAATATATTAACTACACACACACAAACACACATAGTTTAGAGTACTTGTTTGGCAAGTACTTTAGAGTACTTGTTTGGCAAGGCATTTGATCTGAAGCCATTTGTTAAAACTGAAGCAATTATATCATATTGGGGCTATTTTAGTCACTGAAAACATAAAATCTGTTATATTCACTTTTCCATTTATTTCACAAGATCAAAATTTTTATTGCACTAATGAGGACATCTCTCTCCCTCTGTATATATATATATACACACACACACATATACATATTTGTATGTGTGTATATATATATACATATACACACAC
>NW_021824514.1:15000-17500 GCF_006345805.1 Octopus sinensis | reverse complement strand
TTATATCATCACGATCATGCTCATGATGATGATGATCATCATCATCATTAAATATTTTCTGCTCTCACCAATTTGGATATCAAGGCTGCCCTTTCAGGTTTTTTTCTCTCCTATTCTTATACATTCACCATGTAATAATTTAGTACAGCCCTTGATGTTATCAAACCCGTTTGTTCAAGGTTTTCCTCTTGAGCATTTGCCACTTATCTTTCCTTCTAGTAATTGTCTTTGTACACCTTGTGTTCTTACTGTGTCACCAACCTACTTTAGCTACCCTCTCTTTCCTGACAGTTGAGAAAAATGACCTTTTTGTATTTTCTAGTTGGAGCACATATTCATTAGATAATATTTTATCCCAAGATATTCTTAATATTTTTCTTATATGTCATCATTTCAAAAGCTTCTAGTTTGTCAGAGTTTCCCTTAATGTACCTGTTTCTCCATCATATAATAAATAATAGAATAAATGTGCCCTTTCAAAGCCTAGCCAGGCTTTCCCGGTTTCTATGGCGTTTGTGCTCCCCAGCTGGATGGGACACCAGTCCATCGCAGCGTTACTCATTTTTGCCAGCTGAGTGGACTGGAGCAATGTGAAATGAAGTGTTTTGCTCAAGAACAACACATCACCCGGTCCAGGAATCGAAACCACAATCTTACAATCATGATGCTGACACCCTAGCCACTAAGCCATGCAGCTCCACCCATCATATAATACTGTGGCATATAATACTGTGAAACATATGTAACAAATACTCAGGTTTTTTCTTGTTTCTATATGTATATTCCTCGATGTCATAGCTTTTGACATGTTTACAATGTTGTCCGTGCAGTAGTACATATACATTGCTTTACTTATGGGACACCAGCCTCTTAATCTTTTGAAGTGAATGCGTGTATTTCAGAGTGCTTGTATATCTATAATATATACGTATGATGGAGCTTGTATATGCATGTATATGTGTACACGTGCATATGTGAATACATATTTGAGAGTGTGGGAGTGTTTGGCTATATATTATTTCATAGATACAGAAGAGGATGGGCCTGATCTCAGGATAATGGATTTTCCCGAAGAGATGAATCAGGACAATAACGTGCGGCATGACACTTTCCTGAAATAGCTTCATTTACCAAATGTCAATACAGAAACCGCATAAAACCCTGTTCCAGAAAATGCACAGCTATATTGAAGCTTGCTTCCCAAACACATGGTTCTGGGTTCAGTCCCACTGCATGGCAACTTGGGCAAGTGTCTTCTGCTATAGCGCTGGGCCAACCAATTCCTTGCAAGTGAATTTGGTAGAGGGGAATCTGTGGAACATACAGAAAAAGGCATTACATATTTATAACTATACACATGCGCAGGTGTGGCTGTGTGGTAAGAAGTTTACTTCCCAACCACATGGTTCTGGGTTCAGTCCCACTGTGTGGTACCTTGGACAAGTCTCTTGTATTATAGCCTCAGGCCTACCAAAGCCTTGTGAGTAGATTTGGTTGATAGAAACTGAAAAAAGCTCATTGTATAATAACAAATAAGTGGAAATTTTACCAGTGAGTGTGTTAAATTATAAGGCACAAAAAGAAAAATCCCTAGACACAACAGAATATGCTTCAATATATATATACTTCATTTTTGGATTTGGTTTGCAAGATTCTTTATATGAGTTCATGTGTTGAAGCATATTCTGTTGTGTCTGGGGAGAGTCATTCTCTTTTAGTGCCTTATAATATAACACACTCACACCGGTAAAATTTACACTTATTTCTTAATTTTTATTTTCCTAAAATGTTTGTTGCATCTTGCAACCTTTTCAATAGTCTTGACTCTGTCCGTTATTTACACTGCGTTCCTTTTTGTTTGTTTGTGCGCATGTTTGTGGGTCAGTGTGTGTGTGTGTGTGTGTGCTTATGCATGCATGCATGTACGTATGTATGTATGTGGAACCAGCACCCGTTAGCTTGCAAGACAGAACCTGTGTATCCCTATGTTTGTGTATGTGTGGGTGTGAGTATATACAAGTATATAGGTACATATATTTCTTTACTGCCCACAAGGGGCTAAACATAGAGGGGACAAACAAAGACAGACAAAGGGATTAAGTTGATTATATTGACCCCAGTGCGTAACTGGTACTTTATTTATTGACCCCGAAAGGGTGAAAGGCAAAGTCAACCTTGATGGAATTTGAACTCAGAACGTAACGGCAGATGAAATACCTATTTCTTTACTACCCACAAGGGGCTAAAAACAGAGGGGACAAACAAGGACAGACAAACGGATTAAGTCGATTATATCGAGCCCAGTGCGTAATTGGTACTAAATTTATCGACCTGGAAAGGATGAAAGGCAAAGTCGACCTCGGCGGAATTTGAACTGAGAATGTAACAGCAGACAAAATACGGCTACGCATTTCTCCTGGCATGCTAACGTTTCTGCCAGCTCGCCGCCTTAGTATATAGGTATATATGTGCGTAATGTATATTATGTGAGTGGGTGAAT
>NW_021824514.1:5000-10000 GCF_006345805.1 Octopus sinensis | reverse complement strand
CATCATCCTCATCGTTTAACGTCCCCTTTCCATGCTAGCATGGGTTGGACTGTTCGACCGGGGTCTGGGAAGCCCAAAGGCTGCACCAGGCCAGTCAGATCTGGCAGTGTTTCTACAGCCGGATGCCCTTCCTAATGCCAACCACTCCGTGAATGTAGTGGGTGCTTTTTATGTGCCACCGACACAGGTGCCAGACGAGGCTGGCAAACGGCCACACTCAGATGGTGCTTTTTACGTGCCACCGGCACGGAGGCCAGACGAGGCTGGCAACGGTCTCGATCAGATGGTGTTTGTTGCGTGCCACCAGCACGGAGGCTAGTCGATGCGGTGCTAGCTACGGCCACGTTCAGATGGTTCTCTTATGTGCCACCGGCACTGGTACCACAACTACAATTTCCATTGATGTTGATCGATTTCGATTTGATTTTTGATTTTCACTTGCCTCAACAAGTCTTCACAAGTAGAGTTATGTGTCCCAAGAAGGAAGGTATGCACAGGTGGACTGACTACATCCATCATCACATATATATATGTATATATATGTTTATTTTATCATTAATTAAAATCTTAGGGTTGCAAGAATATTCATCGAAAAATTTCTTAACTACCAGTGGTCTTGCAAGAAGGAAAAAATTTAGTCCATAGACTATACATTATTCAGAGAAGAATACAGTGTGCATTTAAACACATAAGAGATACCCTGGAAATAGGATATCTGACTCACTAGAAAGAGCAGTTAAACTCCAAGCCACTAATGGTTGTAATTCCGAAAGTGATTGAAAAATAAAAACTTTTACCTTAAATTATCCAAGGTAAAAGTTTCTATTTTTCAGTCACTTTTGGAATTACAACAATTAGTGGCTTGGAGTTTAACTGCTCTTTCTAGTGAGTCAGATATCCTATTTCCCGGGTATCTCTTATGTGTTTAAATGTACACTGTATTCTTCTTCTCTCTCTTCACTCTCTCTCTCTCTCTATATTATATATATATATATATACACACACATAGATATAAAACTGGAGGTTTTTTGTCTCTCTTCTATCCTTTCTCTTTTCAAAGAAAATATTTCTCCCAGCATTCACTATTTCCCTCTCATTCTGGTCTAACAACCCTCCTTATTTGTTTTCATTCAGTTTCCTTGCTTGTCTCCACTGTCCTGTTTTTGTTCCCAACTTTGACCCTCCATAAATCCTAAATTTTCTTTTAGATTTTATGGGAGTAACTGTCTTTGAAGACTTATATTGTCGATAAATGCTCGAAATGAGGAGTAGATAGACAGACGTCAACTGATGAAGGGTTGTTTCTCTGTGTTTACTTGTCCTGTCTTCCATTACGTATTTCATGTTGTTTACATGGTTGGTGATGTCATGTACCCATATATATATAGATATACTGGTGGCACGTAAAAAGCACCATCCGATCATGGCCATTTGCCAGCCTCGTCTGGCACCCGTGCAGGTGGCACATAAAAAGCACCCACTACACTCTTGGAGTGGTTAGCGTTAGGAAGGGCATCCAGCTGTAGAAACACTGCCAGATCAGACTGGGCCTGGCGCAGCCTTCTGGCTTCCCAGACCCCAGTTGAACCGTCCAACCCATGCTAGCATGGAAAGCGGATGTTAAACGATGATGATGATGATGATGATATATATATATACATAGGGGGAGAATTCACAAAAGAAACAAAAGACGAAGACAGGAGGTGTAGACAACAAACAGATGTATTAGTTTAACGCTCGGGAAGTGAAAAAGTCTTTGTTTCGACCCTACGCTGTTCCACAGAAAGGAACACACAAAGAAACAAGGAAATAAAATAAAGAATGTGTTGGGTTTCTAGCGATTTATGTATATAAATGGACGTGTGTATTTTCCCTTGTTTACAATTAACATGGAAAAAATTAACGGTTACCAAGGCAGCAAAAAAATCACACAAGTAATAAAGATGTAACATCCTATTTGTAACGGAGTAAACTCCGGGTTGATGTGAAATATTTCGTGTAATATATATAAATAAATAAGCAAGTGTTATTCAAATTTGAATAACATCTGTGTTTAACTCCATTTATATATAAATATATATATATATATATATCATCATTGTTTAATATCTGCTTTAAACGATGATGATGATATATATATATATATATATATATTTATAAATAAATGGAGTTAAACGCAGGTGTTATTCAAATTTGAATAGTTACACAAATGCTAGAACTGGGCGCCACTGCATAGTGCCAAGGACTCCAAATTTGCCATCAAGATGTAGGACAAGATACTGTGATAGCCTGGGCTTCAGAGGCCCACAGCTCTTCAATATCTTTCTGAAGAACCTGAGAGACCTGCATGGGGTGGATGCAGATGTCTTTAAAATAAAACTGGATCTCTTCCTGTCAGGTGTCCCAGATGAACCAACTTCACGGCAGGAGGTGCAGATGAGGGCAGCTGCATCGAACTCTCTCATGCACCAAATGGCAATTGCTCAAAAGCATTCATGAAGTAAAATCATGTAGCAACACCAAATGGCGGTGCCCCAGCATGGCCACAGCTCGTGAGCTGAAACTAGATAAAGAGAAGGATAAAGATATAATTTGTTATTATACATACTTATATATTTACATACATATTTATACATATATATATGTGTGTGTGTGTACATATATATGTGTGTGTGTGTGTGTGCCACAAAGCAGTTTATTCTTTGTTAGGCAATATAAGTTAGCTTTTTCATTCAGTTATATATAAAATTAGCTGTTTTTTTTAAATATATATTCAGTAACCGGATTTAGCTTCACAGCAACTGGAATAAATCCACCTCTCTCTCCCTAATATCCTAGCCTGGTTAACTATGGGGGCTTTTCTCTTTCCTGACCAGTGAGCTGCAACCTGTTCACTGACAAAATTCCTTGCTGCATCTCCTGTCAGTGAACAGGTCGTGATCTCAAAGTGACAAAAATAATTTGATAAATTAAATTTAAATGTTGAAGTGATTCTAACACTTTTTGTGTGTTTTTAAATGGCTTATAAACACCTTCCACACTGCAATCGTTTTTGCTTCAGCACACGATCTCAGATCAGGTCACTTGCTATGCAAGTACATCTCTGTAACAAATAGTATTATAATAGCACTATGTAAATCCCCTTGAAGAATGTGAAGACGTAGGCTGGAAAGCAGAGCATTTTCCAATTGAAGTTGGATGTGGAGGATTTATTGGACACTGTGTGAAGCAACTGTTGTTGTTGTTATTAGGCCTAACTCCTTGTAAAGCAAATACTACCATGAGTGATATCAAGACTACAGTAGAAAAGGCTAGTCACTGGATTTGGTTAAAAAGAGATGATGAGCAATGGCCAGAAGAATATTGAGCAAAATCTGATAACCAGTTGATCTAGCAAGTGGGGCCTCATTACAGTGAGGGGAGCTGGTGTGTAATGATGCCATTGAAAGGTTGGATCTGTAATGGCGTGCATTCTCTCCTGATGACCCTATAAACTTGCTAGCATCCATTATGTGGAGCCTTCAACTAGTAGCACTTGAATTTACAAGTTGTTTTCAAAAAGAATAAATATTATTCTTTAGCAAGTAACTTCATTTATGCTTGTATTAAAACCTCCTTCATGAGTTTGTGGAGTATACAGGGAGGGCATTGCAAGAGATATTACAAACAAGAACAGGAAGGAAAAAAATTCTGTCTCCTTGAGTGTCCTTCTCAGAAACATGAGATCAATCAAACAATAAATAAATTAATCTGTCTATATATATCAATCAATTAATTGAACAGTTTACACTGTTATGTTATAATGAAAGTTTTCTCATGAAATCTGTTTGCGACAAAGGTAATCCTATAATCTCATAAATACATCAGGTTGGTAAAGCAACTTTTCAGAGTTACTGCGACTGATTGGATTAAGTTTAGATGATGGCATGTGAGCTTTCAGGAACAAAGCTTGGCACATGTCATTATTTCATTAAACATTACTACTAGTACTACTTCTACTACTACCAGTGTTGCTGTCGCTGCTGTTGTTGTTGTCATTGTAACACAGCATCACAGCCACAAGCTTCACGTCATCTTAGATTGCTTCTGCGCAGATCGCTGCTGTGCAGGCCACCTTGCACAACGAAACAAAATTACTGGAAATGAAGCACCAGCCTTTTATCAAAGAGGTATAGTTTATTATTTCTGTAGAGATATTCCAATCCGAACAGCATCTTGTATTATGTATACGCACAGCCTAAACATTCAGAAATATCTACAGCACTTATGGAACACTATTACAGCACTATCATTATACCATTATCTGTTCCACTCAGAAATATCTATAGCACTCCAGAACATTATTATGGTACTATCATACGGTGACATGTTGGCAGAATCATTAGCATGCTGGATGAAACGCTTAGAAGTATTTCACTCATTGCTACGTTCTTAAGTTCAAATTCCACTGAGGTCAGCTTTGCCTTTCATCCTTTGGGGTCGATAAATTAAGTACCAGTGAAACACTGGGGTCGATGTAATTGACTAGTCTGCTCCCCACAAATTTCAGGCCTTATGCTTTTGGTAGACGGGGTTATCATAGTACTATCCTAACAATACTATTTCTCCTGCTCAGATATATCTACAACTCTATCATAAAAAACACTATTTCAATATTATCATAACAGCATTATTATGCCTGTAACATCATTATTTGTCTCACTCAGAAATACCTACTGCTCTATCATATAAACACCGTTACAACATTATTGTAACAACACTGCCACACTCAGACATATCTTCGACATTATCATAGCATTATTATTACAATGTTCACAACAATATTTGTCACAGAAATGTCTGCATCACTTCAGAGTATTTATTACAACACTATTTTATTTCTTTATTGCCCACAAGAGGCTAAACATAGAGGGGACAAACAAGGGCAGACAAACGGATTAAATCGATCACATCGATCCCCAGTGCATAATTGGTACTTAATTTATCGACCCCGAAAGAAT
>NW_021824513.1:0-5000 GCF_006345805.1 Octopus sinensis | reverse complement strand
TCCTCAGAAGGAAACAGTCTTGGAAATGTCCAGTCACACCGATTCCGTTACTGGACAACTCCGAGATTGCTTCCTTCCGACGATGAACCTTGGCGCCGAAAATATAAAGGGTTTTACTCTCTTTACTTGTTTCAGTCATTTCACTGCGGCCATGCTGGAGCGCCGCCTTTAGTCGAGCAAATCGAGCCCAGGACTTATTCTTTGTAAGCCTAGTACTTATTCTATCGGTCACTTTTGCAGAATCGCTAAGTTACAGATACGCAGACACACCAGCATCGGCTGTCAAGCGATGTTGGGGGGACAAACACAGACACACAAGCACACACACACACACACACATATATATATATATATATATATACGACAGGCTTCTTTCCGTTTCCGTCTACCAAATCCACTCACAAGGCTTTGGTTGGCCCGAGGTTATAGTAGAAAACACTTGCCCAAGGTGCCACGCAGTGGGACTGAACCCGGAACCGCGTGGTAGGAAGCAAGCTTCTTACCACGCAGCCACGCGAACCTAGCAGGATCGCAGCATCCCCTCCTCCTCTTCCTCCCATTACTTCGCCTTACAATGCGACACACGCCAAGCACAGCTAATAACAACATTAACAATAATTAGAAAGATTATGATAGGAGATAACGTAATTAAAGACGACGACCATGATGATGATGATGATGATGATGATGATGAGTGATGCGGAGGGGGAGGAGGAGGAGGAGGAGAAAGAAGTAAAGGTTGATGGTGATTACAATATGATAAAAACAAGATAGAACTGTTAATGAGTATAAGCGAAAACAACAACAAATAAAAAAAAAGTGTGTGTGTGTGTGTGTGTATGTATATGCGTATATGTGAATGTATATGTGTATGTGTGTGTGTCTTTATGTATACGGTTACAAATGAGACGAAACAGCCAAACGGTGGAGCGGAAAACGAAAGTGAAAGTAGAAGAACGAGAAAAGTCACGTGTTTAAAGTGTAAGGGTCGTGATGGGATCGGGGTGGGTGGAGAGATCGGGGTGGAGAGGAGTGAGGAATCGGAGGAGCTGATGAAACGACAACAGATCTCTCACCTTCCTTTGCAAAAATATGTGCCCTTAAGGGTCATTAAAATACACAGACAACACACTGCCTGCTCGATCAGGTTCCCACCATACAATGACATATTTTGAACTCCCAAAGGAATCGACTTTCTCCCGGTTTCCTGCTTATTCTCTAGATCTTTCTAACGTTGCTAATCGTTGCTATTATTGTTCTCAATGTTGTTGCTGTTTTCAGGTTTGCTGTTGTTGCTTCTTTTAGTGGAACTAAATACTAGGGGGGGGAGGGGTTAGTGGTGGTGGCGGTGGTGTTAATGTTGTTAATGCATTGTTGTTAATTGTTGCGATTGTTACCGTTCTCGTGGTTTGTCGAAGTTTATTGCTTTTCTTATCGTTGCTATTGTCGTTGCAGTAGTTGTTATTGCTATGATTGTTGCTATCGCGGTTACAGTCGTTGCTAACGCTACTTGCGTTGCTGTTGCTATGTTTGTTGCTACAAGTAAATGTTACTGTTTTATTTATTATGTTTATTACCATTATCATGACTCTTACTATTGTTGCTTACACGGTTGCAAACGATGGTAGTGTTGTTCGCATTGTCATTGCAATGCTGTTTTTATTCGTGTATGTCTTTGTTGCATTTATTATCGCTCTTACTACGATCGTCATTGCTGCATTGCTATCGCGTTCGCAGACTTTGGTAATCCTATTCTCATTGCTTTTGCTAATGTCGTTGCTATATACAAAAGTTTCTGTTGTATTTGTTATTACTATTGCTATGATCGCTATTGTTCTTATCACTGATGCGAACGTTGATGATACTATTCGCATTACTGTTGCTGAGATTGTTGCTATTGGTAAACGTTACTTTGGTAATTGTTATTACTATGACCACTGCTGTTGCTACTATAGTGACTATCTTTCATTATAGTTGCTAATCTTACTGGTGTAGCTGATAATTTCTTTTGAAGTTTATCGCTGTTACTATTGCTGTTGTTGCAATTACAATTTTTATTATCATTGCTAATGTTGCTAAGAACAGATATTTTTGTCAAAACTTTTAATGTTGCAATTATTGCGGTTGTTACTATTTTTATCACAATTGCTAATGTTGCTACCATAACTTATATTTTTGTCGAAATTGTTGCTGCTGCCGTTGTTACTCTTTTAATTATGTTACTTAATGTGGTTTGGACAGGTGATATTTTTGCCGAAATTTTTATTGTTGTTGTTACTAATTTTTTTAAATAATAGTTGCTAATCATTTTGATATATCTGATGTTTTTGAGGAAAGCATTAGTTTTGTTGTTGCTATTGTTGCTGTAGTTATCAATGCCATTGCAGTTGCTAATGTTGTTGGTGTAGCTGATAGTTTTGTCGAAATTGTTGTTGTTGTTGTTGTTGTTGTTGTTGATAAGTGAGTGTGATCATTCCTTGTATTTAATGTTCGTGTTGCTGTCAAAGAAAGGAAACGACGGATTTAGTGGATGCCAGATAGACTATTTTAAGTCTGTTTTTCTGAAACCAGGTGAGTTGATCATTGACGCAGTGTTGCAAAAGGTGTACAGGTGTCTCTAGGTCTGAGAGTAAGAGCGGATAAGATTACCTGCGTACGAGCTTAAGTGTGCTTTGGCGGAGGTGTGACAAATTCGTATAAGTACAGTTTCAGTGAAGACGCGTGGCTTAGAGGTTAGAGTATTCAGCACAGGATCATAAAATCGTGAGTTCGATTCTTGGCGACGCCTTGTGTCCTTCAGCAAGACACTTTATTTCACGTTGCTCCAATCCACTCAGCTACCAAATATGAGTTTTCCTATCACTCAAATGGCCAGCCTTGTCACATTATGTATGACTATGGAGTGTTCAGCCACATGTACGTTAACTTTAAGAGCAGGCTCTTCCGTTGATCGGATCAACTGGATCTCTCATTGTTGTAACCGACGGAGTACCAGTTCATAAGTATACTTTAAAAAAGGCGAGTAAGAGCACAGATCCCTGTGGAATGCATTTAGAAGTTGCATTTCACATATTTTCCTTTTCCTTTTATATTACACAGATTCGGTAATAAGTACGTATTTACCGGCATACAAGTTGGACTTTTCAGATCAAAATTTACGGCCAAAGAAAAACGTTAGGTCAACTTATACAGCAAAATGACTTTCAAGGGCCAAAAGTTCTTTATGAAATACTGCAGGACTCTTTACCCTTTTACTTGTTTCAGTCATTTGACTGCGGCCATGCTGGGGCACCGCCTTTAGTCGAGCAAATCGACCCCGGGACTTATTCTTTGTAAGCCCAGTACTTATTCTATCGGTCTCTTTTGCCGAACCGCTAAGTTACGGGAACGTAAACACACCAGCATTGGTTGTCAAGCAATGCTAGAGGGACAAACACAGACACACAAACACATATACACACAACACACACTTATATATATATACATATATACGACAGGCTTCTTTCAGTTTCCGTCTACCAAATCCACTCACAAGGCATTGGTCGGCCCGGGGCTATAGCAGAAGACACTTGCCCAAGATGCCACGCAGTGGGACTGAACCCGGAACCATGTGGTTGGTTAGCAAGCTACTTACCACACAGCCACTCCTACGCCTATAAAGGACTGGTGATGATGTTTGAACGCTCATATTATATAACTCGTCGACTTGTATGTGAGAAATTGCGGTAGCTTGCTACCTAGTGTTTCGTATTGTTTCTTTAGGATATGCTAAACAGCGTTAAGGCGATTGTGAATTGTTGTTGTGATTTAGAGAAGGGAATCTGAGAGTAATGGTCATTTGGGTTCTTGCTGGAATTCAGAACTGACATAATTTTGTCCAGGTTCTAGATCGAGGAATTTTACCATGTATCTGGAAAAGGGATTGTGTGAGTTAATGCTATTAAGGGTTTACTTTTCAGGGGTTTTGAGATTGGTGGTGGTGGTGGTGGTGGTGGTAATGCAGGTGTTAGTGGCACTGGCGGTAATGGTCGTCATGTTGATGATGAGGGTGGTGGTGATGGCGGGAGTGATTGTGTTGATGGTGATGTTGGTGGTGGCGATAATGATGGTGATGATAATGGCGGTGGTGATGGTAGTGGTAGTAGTAGTAGTAAGTAGTAGTAATAGCAGCAACAACAACAGTTGCAGCAGCAGCACATCCACCATCAGCAGCTGCAGTAGCAGCAGCAGCAGCAGTAGCAGCAGCAGCAGCAGTAGTAGTAGTAGTAGTAGTAGTAGTAGTAGTATGGCGATGGTGGCAGTAGACGCTTTTGAGTCGGTAGTGCTGACATTACAGATGTTGAGTTGAGCGGTGGTAGTAGCAGTGGAGGCGGTGGTGTTGGTGGTGTTGGTGGTGTTGGTGGTGTTGGTTGTAGTGGTGGTGGTGGTGATCGTGGCGGTGGTAGTTGCCTTGTTCAGATCTAATACAAAACCTGCTGCCATAAAAAAGTAAAGAGGTATTTAAATGGAGAGGAAAAGATTTCTCCATTAAAATATTAATTATTAAAGATGGAGTGGGGAGGGGGGAGAAGAGACACTTGAGAATTATAGCAGTAGCAGTAGTAGTAGTAGTAGTAGTAATTTTGTTGTTGTGGTTGGTGGCAGTGGTGGTCGTAGTGGTAGTGATGGTGGTAGTAGAAGTAGTTATAGTGTTAGTAGCGGTGATAATGGTGGTGGCAGTTGTAGGTGGGTTTCTTCGTGATAGTGGAGGTGATAGTGGTGCGGATAGTAGTACTATTAGTGGTGGTAGTAGTGGTGTTGGTGGGGGTGGTGATACGGGTGGTTGTAGTGGTGGTGTTGGTGGTAGTGGTGGTGGTGGTGATACTGGTGGTGATGGTGTTGGTGGTAGTGGTGGTAGTAGTGGTGTTGGTATTGGTGGTAGTGGGGGTGATACTGGTGGTTGTAGTGGTGGTGTTGGTGGTAGTGGTGGTGGTGATGGTGGTGGAAGTGGTGATGGTAGG
>NW_021824512.1:0-18499 GCF_006345805.1 Octopus sinensis | reverse complement strand
TTTATCCAAGAGATCACTAATTCTGAAAAGTTTTCAGGTTAGAAAATGTCAAATATTTCAAATGTGTTCTTGAAAAACAAAAAAAAATTTTGTGATCTGTTAGGAAAATATAAGCTATATGAGTGATAATAAGCTTATATTTATCCAAGAGATCACTAAATTCTCAAAAGTTTTCAGGTTAGAAAATGTCAAATATTTCAAATGTGTACTTGAAAAACAAAAGAAATTTCGTTGTCTCTTAGGAGAATATAAGCTATGAGTGATAAAGCTATATTATCCAAGAGATCACAAATCTCAAAGTTTTCCAGGTTAGAAAATGTCGAAATATTTCAAATGTGTACTTGAAAAACAAAAAAAAATTTTCTTATCTGTGAGGTAAATATAAGCTATATGAGTGATAATAAGCTTATATTTATCCAAGAGATCACTAAATTCTCAAATGTTTTCAGCTTAGGAAATGTCAAAATATTTCAAATGTGTACTTGAAAAACAAAAAAAAATTTTGTGATCTGTGAGGTAAATATAAGCTATATGAGTGATAATAAGTTTATATTTATCCAAGAGATCACTAAATTCTCAAATGTTTTCACGTTAGGAAATGTCAAAATATTTCAAATGTGTACTTGAAAAACAATAAGAAATTTTGTGATCTGTTATGTAAATATAAGCTATATGAGAGATAATAAGCTTATATTTATCCAAGAGATCACTAAATTCTGAAAAGTTTTCAGGTTAGAAAATGTCAAATTATTTCAAATGTGTACGTGAAAAACAATAAGAAATTTTGTGATCTGTTATGTAAATATTAGCTATATGAGTGATAATAAGCTTATATTTATCCAAGAGATCACTAAATTCTCAAAAGTTTTCAGGTTAGAAAATGTCAAAATATTTCAAATGTGTACTTGAAAAACAAAAAAAAATTTTGTGATCTGTGAGGTAAATATAAGCTATATGAGTGATAATAAGCTTATATTTATCCAAGAGATCACTAAATTCTGAAAAGTTTTCAGGTTAGAAAATGTCAAAATATTTCAAATGTGTACTTGAAAAACAAAAAAAAATTTTGTGATCTGTTCTGTAAATATAAGCTATATGAGTGATAATAAGCTTATATTTATCCAAGAGATCACTAAATTCTCAAAAGTTTTCAGGTTAGAAAATGTTAAAATATTTCAAATGTGTACTTGAAAAACAAAAAAAAATTTTGTGATCTGTGAGGTAAATATAAGCTATATGAGTGATAATAAGCTTATATTTATAAAAGAGATCACTAAATTCTGAAAAGTTTTCAGGTTAGAAAATGTCAAAATATTTCAAATGTGTACTTGAAAACAAAAAAAAATTTTGTGATCTGTTATGTAAATATAAGCTATATGAGAGATAATAAGCTTATATTTATCCAAGAGATCACTAAATTCTCAAAAGTTTTCAGGTTAGAAAATGTCAAAATATTTCAAATGTGTACTTGAAAAACAAAAAGAAATTTCGTTGTCTCTTAGGAAAATATAAGCTATATGAGTGATAATAAGCTTATATTTATCCAAGAGATCACTAAATTCTCAAAAGTTTTCAGGTTAGAAAATTTTGAAATATTTCAAATGTGTACTTGAAAAACAAAAAAAAAATTTGTTATCTGTTATGCAAATATAAGCTATATGAGTGATAATAAGCTTATATTTATCCAAGAGATCACTAAATTCTCAAATGTTTTCAGGTTAGAAAATCTCAAAATATTTCAAATGTGTACTTGAAAAACAAAAAGAAATTTCGTCGTCTCTTAGGATCTGTTATGTAAATATAAGCTATATGAGTGATAATAAGCTTATATTTATACAAGAGATCACTAAATTCTCAAAAGTTTTCAGGTTAGAAAATGTCGAAACATTTCAAATGTGTACTTGAAAAACAAAAAAAAATTTTCTGATCTGTGAGGTAAATATAAGCTATATGAGTGATAATAAGCTTATATTTATCCAAGAGATCACTAAATTCTCAAATGTTTTCAGGTTAGAAAATGTCAAAATATTTCAAATGTGTACTTGAAAAACAAAAAAAAATTTTGTGATCTATTATGTAAATATAAGCTATATGAGTGAAAATAAGCTTATATTTATCCAAGAGATCACTAAATTTTCAAAAGTTTTCAGGTTAGAAAATGTCAAAAATATTTCAAATGTGTACTTGAAAAACAAAAAAAAATTTTGTGACCTGTTAGGTAAATATAAGCTATATGAGTGATAATAAGCTTATATTTCTCCAACAGATCACTAAATTCTGAAAAGTCTTCAGGTTAGAAAATGTCAAAATATTTCAAATGTGTACTTGAAAAACAATAGGAAATTTTCCGATCTGTTATGTAAATATAAGCTATATGAGTGATAATAAGCTTATATTTATCCAAGAGATCACTAAATTCTGAAAAGTTTTCAGGTTAGAAAATGTGAAAATATTTCAAATTTGTACTTGAAAAACAATAGGAAATTTTGTGAACTGTTATGTAAATATAAGCTATATGAGTGATAATAAGCTTATATTCAACCCAGAGATCACTAAATTCTCAAATGTTTTCAGGTTAGAAAATGTCAAAATATTTCAAATGTGTACTTGAAAAAGAAAAAAAAATTTGTAATGTGTTAAGTGATAAGAAGCTTATATTTATCCAAGAGATCACAAATTATTCAAAAGTTTTCAGGTTAGAATATGTCAAAATATTTCAAATGTGTACTTGAAAAACAAAAAAAATTCTTTCTCTCTTAGTAAAATATAAGCTATATGAGTGATAATAAGCTTATATTTATCAAAGTGATGACTAAATTCTCAAACGTTTTCAGGTTAGGAAATGTCAAAATATTTCAAAAGTGTACTTGAAAAATAAAATGAAATTTAGTGATCTGTAAGGTAAATATATGCTATATGAGTGATAATAAGCTATATTTATCCAAGAGATCACTAATTATTCTCAAAAGTTTTCAGGTTAGAAAATGTCAAAATAATTCAAAAGTGTACTTGAAAAACAAAAAACAATTTTGTGATCTGTTAGGTAAATATAAGCTCTATGAGTGATAATAAGCTTATATTTATCCAAGAGATCACTAAATTCTCAAAAGTTTTCAGGTTAGAAAATGTCAAAATATTTCAAATGTGTACTTGAAAAACAAAAAAAAATTTTGTGATCTGTGAGGTAAATATAAGCTATATGAGTGATAATAAGCTTATATTTATAAAAGAGATCACTAAATTCTGAAAAGTTTTCAGGTTAGAAAATGTCAAAATATTTCAAATGTGTACTTGAAAAACAAAAAAAAATTTTGTGATCTGTTATGTAAATATAAGCTATATGAGAGATAATAAGCTTATATTTATCCAAGAGATCACTAAATTCTCAAAAGTTTTCAGGTTAGAAAATGTCAAAATATTTCAAATGTGTACTTGAAAAACAAAAAGAAATTTCGTTGTCTCTTAGGAAAATATAAGCTATATGAGTGATAATAAGCTTATATTTATCCAAGAGATCACTAAATTCTCAAAAGTTTTCAGGTTAGAAAATTCAAAATATTTCAAATGTGTACTTGAAAAACAAAAAAAAAATTTGTTATCTGTTATGCAAATATAAGCTATATGAGTGATAATAAGCTTATATTTATCCAAGAGATCACTAAATTCTCAAATGTTTTCAGGTTAGAAAATCACAAAATATTTCAAATGTGTACTTGAAAAACAAAAAGAAATTTCGTCGTCTCTTAGGATCTGTTATGTAAATATAAGCTATATGAGTGATAATAAGCTTATATTTATACAAGAGATCACTAAATTCTCAAAAGTTTTCAGGTTAGAAAATGTCGAAACATTTCAAATGTGTACTTGAAAAACAAAAAAAAATTTTCTGATCTGTGAGGTAAATATAAGCTATATGAGTGATAATAAGCTTATATTTATCCAAGAGATCACTAAATTCTCAAATGTTTTCAGGTTAGAAAATGTCAAAATATTTCAAATGTGTACTTGAAAAACAAAAAAAAATTTTGTGATCTATTATGTAAATATAAGCTATATGAGTGAAAATAAGCTTATATTTATCCAAGAGATCACTAAATTTTCAAAAGTTTTCAGGTTAGAAAATGTCAAAAATATTTCAAATGTGTACTTGAAAAACAAAAAAAAATTTTGTGACCTGTTAGGTAAATATAAGCTATATGAGTGATAATAAGCTTATATTTCTCCAACAGATCACTAAATTCTGAAAAGTCTTCAGGTTAGAAAATGTCAAAATATTTCAAATGTGTACTTGAAAAACAATAGGAAATTTCCGATCTGTTATTAAATATAAGCTATATGAGTGATAATAAGCTTATATTTATCCAAGAGATCACAATTATTCAAAAGTTTTCAGGTTAGAATATGTCAAAAATATTTCAAATGTGTACTTGAAAAACAAAAAAAATTCTTTCTCTCTTAGTAAATATAAGCTATATGAGTGATAATAAGCTTATATTTATCCAAGGGATCACTAAATTCTCAAACGTTTTCAGGTTAGGAAATGTCAAAATATTTCAAAAGTGTACTTGAAAAATAAAATGCAATTTAGTGATCTGTTAGGTAAATATAAGCTATATGAGTGATAATAAGCTTATATTTATCCAAGAGATCACTAAATTCTCAAAAGTTTCAGGTTAGAATTACGTCAAATAATATCACAAGTGTACTTGAAAAACAAAAAAAAATTTGTTGATCTGTTAGGTAATATAAGCTATATGAGTGATAATAAGCTTATATTTATCCAAGAGAATCCTAAATCTCTCAAAATTTTCAGGTTAGAAAATGTCAAAATATTTCAAATGTGTACTTGAAAAACAAAAAAAATTTTGTGATCTGTGAGGTAAATATAAGCTATATGAGTGATAATAAGCTTATATTTATAAAAGAGATCACTAAATTCTGAAAAGTTTTCAGGTTAGAAATGTCAAAATATTTCAAATGTGTACTTGAAAACAAAAAAAAATTTGTGATCTGTTATGTAAAATAAGCTATATGAGAGATAATAAGCTTATATTTATCCAAGAGATCACTAAATTCTCAAAAGTTTTCAGGTTAGAAAATCGTCAAAATATTTCAAATGTGTACTTGAAAAACAAAAAGAATTTCGTCGTCTCTTAGGATCTGTTATGTAAATATAAGCTATATGAGTGTAATAAGCTTATATTTATACAAGAGATCACTAAATTCTCGAAAAGTTTTCAGGTTAGAAAATGTCGAAATATTTCAAATGTGTACTTGAAAAAACAAAAAAATTTTGTGATCTTGAGGTAAATATAAGCTATATGAGTGATAATAAGCTTAATTTTATCCAAGAGATCACTAAATTCTCAATGTTTTTCAGGTTAGAAAATGTCAAAATATTTCAAATGTGTACTTGAAAAACAAAAAAAAATTTGTGATCTATTATGTAAATATAAGCTATATGATTGAAAATAAGCTTATATTTATCCAAGATCACGACTTTTCAAAGTTTTCAGGTTAGAAAATGTCAAAACATTATTTCAAATGTGTACTTGAAAAACAAAAAAAATTTTGTGACCTGTTAGGTAAATATAAGCTATATGAGTGATAATAAGCTATATTTCCTCCAAGATCACTAAATTCTGAAAAGTTAAAGTCTTCAGGTTAGAAAATGTCAAAATATTTCAAATGTGTACTTGAAAAACAATAGGAAAATTTCCGATCTGTTATGTAAATATAAGCTATATGAGTGATAATAAGCTTATATTTATCCAAGAGATCACTAAATTCTCAAAAGTTTTCAGGTTAGAAAATGTGAAAATATTTCAAATTGTACTTGAAAACCAATAGGAAATTTTGTGAACTTATGTAATATAAGCTATATGAGTGATAATAAGCTTATATTCAATCCCAGAGATCACTAAATTCTCAAATGTTTTCAGGTTAGAAATATCAAAATATTTCAAATGTGTACTTGAAAAACAAAAAAAAATGTAATGTGTTAAGTGATAAGAAGCTTATATTTATCGAAGAGATCACAAATTATTCAAAAGTTTTCAGGTTAGAATATGTCAAAATATTTCAAATGTGTACTTGAAAAACAAAAAAATTCTTTCTCTCTTAGTAAATATAAGCTATATGAGTGATAATAAGCTTATATTTATTCAAGTGATGACTAAATTCTCAAAAGTTTTCAGGTTAGGAAATGTCAAAATATTTCAAATGTGTACTTGAAAAAAAATGAAATTTATGATCTGTAAGGTAAATATAAGTATATGAGTGATAATAAGCTTATATTTATCCAAGAGATCACTAAATTCTCAAAAGTTTTCAGGTTAGAAAATGTCAAAATATTTCAAAAGTGTACTTGAAAACAAAAAACATTTGTGATCTGTTAGGTAAATATAAGCTCTATGAGTGATAATAAGCTTATATTTATCCAGAGATCACTAAATTCTCAAAGTTTTCAGGTTAGAAAATGTCAAATATTTCAAATGTGTACTTGAAAAACAAAAAGAATTTGTTGTCTCTTAGGTAATATAAGCTATATGAGTGATAATAAGCTTATATTTATCCAAGAGATCACTAAATTCTCAAAGTTTTCAGGTTAGAAAATGTCAAATATTTCAAATGTGTACTTGAAAAACAAAAAAAATTTACGATCTGTTATGTAAATATAAGCTATATGAGTGATAATAAGCTATATTTATCCAAGAGATCACTAATTCTCAAAGTTTTCAGGTTAGAAATGTCAAAATATTTCAAATGTGTACTTTAAAAAACAAAAAAATTTTGTGATCTGTTAGTAAAATAAGCTATATGAGTGATAATAAGCTTATATTTATCCAAGAGATCACTAAATTCTCAAAGTTTTCAGGTTAGAAATGTCAAATATTTCAAATGTGTACTTGAAAAACAAAAAACAATTTTGTGATCTGTTAGGTAAATATAAGCTATATGAGTGATAATAAGCTTATATTTATCCAAGAGATCACTAAATTCTCAAAAGTTTCAGGTTAGAAAATGTCAAAATATTCAAATGTGTACTTGAAAAACAAAAAAAATTTGTGATCTGTTAGGTAAATATAGCTATATGAGTGATAATAAGCTTATATTTATCCAAGAGATCACTAAATTCTCAAAGTTTTCAGGTTAGAAAATGTCAAAATATTTCAAATGTGTACTTGAAAAAAAAAAAATTTGTTGATCTGTTAGTAAAATAAGCTATATGAGTGATAATAAGCTTATTTTATCCAAGAGATCACTAAATTCTCAAAGTTTTCAGGTTAGAAAATGTCAAATATTTCAAATGTGTACCTGAAAAACAAAAAAAATTTCTGAATTGTTAAGTGATAAGAAGCTTATATTTATCCAAGAGATCACTAAATTCAAAAGTTTTCAGTTAGAATATGTCAAAATATTTCAAATGTGTACTTGAAAAACAAAAAAAATTCTTTGTCTCTTAGTAAATATAAGCTATATGAGTGATAATAAGCTTATATTTATCAAAGAGAATGACTAATTCTCAAAGTTTTCAGGTTAGGAAATGTCAAAATATTTCAAATGTGTACTTGAAAACAAAAAAAATTTATGATCTGTAAGGTAAATATAAGCTATATGAGTGATAATAAGCTTATATTTATCCAAGAGATCACTAATTCTCAAACAGTTTTCAGGTTAGAAATGTCAAAATATTTCAAAAGTGTACTTGAAAAACAAAAAACAATTTTGTGATCTGTTAGGTAAATATAAATGCTAAGTATGAGTGATAAGATGCTTATATTTTCTATCAAGAGAGTCACTAAATTCTCAAAGGTTTTCAGGTTAGAAAATGTCAAAATTTTCAAATGTGTACTTGAAAAACAAAAAGAAATTTCGTGGTCTCTTAGGAAAATATAAGCTATATGAGTGATAATAAGCTTATATTTATCCAAGAGATCACTAAATTCTCAAAAGTTTTCAGGTTAGAAAATGTCAAAATATTTCAAATGTGTACTTGAAAAACAAAAAAAAATTTTGTGATCTGTTATGTAAATATAAGCTATATGAGTGATAATAAGCTTATATTTATCCAAGAGATCACTAAATTCTCAAAAGTTTTCAGGTTAGAAAATGTCAAAATATTTCAAATGTGTACTTGAAAAACAAAAAAAAATTTTGTGATCTGTTAGGTATATAAGCTATATGAGTGATAATAAGCTTATATTTATCCAAGAGATCACTAAATTCTCAAAAGTTTTCAGGTTAGAAAATGTCAAAATATTTCAAATGTGTACTTGAAAAACAAAAAAAAATTTTGTGATCTGTTAGGTAAATATAAGCTATATGAGTGATAATAAGCTTATATTTATCCAAGAGATCACTAAATTCTCAAAAGTTTCAGGTTAGAAAATGTCAAAATATTTCAAATGTGTACTTGAAAAACAAAAAAAATTTTGTGATCTGTTAGGTAAATATAAGCTATATGAGTGATAATAAGCTTATATTTATCCAAGAGATCACTAAATTCTCAAAAGTTTTCAGGTTAGAAAAGTCAAATATTTCAAATGTACTTGAAAAACAAAAAAAAATTTTTGATCTGTTAGGTAAATATAAGCTATATGAGTGATAATAAGCTTATATTTATCCAAGAGATCACTAAATTCTCAAAAGTTTTCAGGTTAGAAATGTCAAAATATTTCAAATGTGTACTTGAAAAACAAAAAAATTTTGTGATCTGTTAGGTAAATATAAGCTATATGAGTGATAATAAGCTTATATTTATCCAATAGATCACTAAATTCTCAAAAGTTTTCAGGTTAGAAAATGTCAAAATATTTCAAATGTGTACTTGAAAACAAAAAAAATTTTGTGATCTGTTAGTAAATATAAGCTATATGAGTGATAATAAGCTTATTTTATCCAAGAATCACTAAATTCTCAAAGTTTTCAGGTTAGAAAATGTCAAAATTTTCAAATGTGTACTTGAAAAACAAAAAAAATTTGTGATCTGTTAGGTAAATATAAGCTATATGAGTGATAATAAGCTTATATTTATCCAAGAGATCACTAAATTCTCAAAAGTTTTCAGGTTAGAAAATGTCAAAATATTTCAAATGTGTACTTGAAAACAAAAAAAATTTGTGATCTGTTAGGTAATATAAGCTATATGAGTGATAATAAGCTTATATTTATCCAAGAGATCACTAAATTCTCAAAAGTTTTCAGGTTAGAAAATGTCAAAATATTTCAAATGTGTACTTGAAAAACAAAAAAAAATTTTGTGATCTGTTAGGTAAGAATAAGCTATATGAGTGATAATAAGCTTATATTTATCCAAGAGATCACTAAATTCTCAAAAGTTTTCAGGTTAGAAAATGTCAAAATATTTCAAATGTGTACTTGAAAAACAAAAAAAATTTGTGATCTGTTAGGTAAATATAAGCTATATGAGTGATAATAAGCTTATATTTATCCAAGAGATCACTAAATTCTCAAAAGTTTTCAGGTTAGAAAATGTCAAAATATTTCAAATATTTTGTGATCTGTTAGGTAAATATAAGCTATATGAGAGATAATAAGCTTATATTTATCCTAGAGATCACTAAATTCTCTAAAGTTTTCAGGTTAGAAAATTCAAAATATTTCAAATGTGTACTTGAAAAACAAAAAAAATTTGTGATCTGTTAGGTAAAATAAGCTATATGAGTAATAAGCTTATATTTATCCAAGATCACTAAATTCTCAAAAGTTTTCAGGTTAGAAAATGTCAAAATATTTCAAATGTGTACTTGAAAACAAAAAAAATTTGTTGTCTCTTGGAAATATAAGCTATATGAGTGATAATAAGCTTATATTATCCAAGAGATCACTAAATTCTCAAAAGTTTTCAGGTTAGAAAATGTCAAAATATTTCAAATGTGTACTTGAAAACAAAAAAAAATTTTGTGATCTGTTAGTTAATATAAGCTATATGAGTGATAATAAGCTATATTTATCCAAGAGATCACTAAATTCTCAAAAGTTTTCAGGTTAGAAATGTCAAAATATTTCAAATGTGTACTTGAAAACAAAAAAAAATTTTGTGATCTGTTATGTAAATATAAGCTATAGAGATAATAAGCTTATATTTATCCAAGAGATCACTAAATTCTCAAAAGTTTTCAGGTTAGAAATGTCAAAATATTTCAAATGTGTACTTGAAAAACAAAAAAAATTTGGTGATCTGTTGGTAAATATAAGCATATGAGTGATAATAAGCTTATTTATCCAAGAGATCACTAAATTCTCAAAAGTTTTCAGGTTAAAAATGTCAAATATTTCAAATGTGTACTTGAAAAACAAAAAACAATTTTGTGATCTGTTAGTAAATATAAGCTATATGAGTGATAATAAGCTTATATTTATCCAGAGATCACTAATTCTCAAAAGTTTTCAGGTTAGAAAATGTCAAAATATTTCAAATGTGTACTTGAAAAAACAAAAAAATTTTGTGATCTGTTAGGTAAATATAAGCTATATGAGTGATAATAAGCTTATTTATCCAAGAGATCACTAAATTCTCAAAAGTTTTCAGGTTAGAAAATGTCAAAATATTTCAAATGTGTACTTGAAAACAAAAAAAAATTTGTGATCTGTAGGTAAATATAAGCTATATGAGTGATAATAAGCTTATATTTATCCAAGAGATCACTAAATTCTCAAAAGTTTTCAGGTTAGAAAATGTCAAAATATTTCAAATGTGTACTTGAAAAAAAAAATTTTTGAATCTTGGTAATATAAGCTATATGAGTGATAATAAGCTTATATTTATCCAAGAGATCACTAAATTCTCAAAAGTTTTCAGGTTAGAAAATGTCAAAATATTTCAAATGTGTACTTGAAAAACAAAAAAAAATTTGTGATCTGTTAGGTAATATAAGCTATATGAGTGATAATAAGCTTATATTTATCCAAGAGATCACTAATTCTCAAAAGTTTTCAGGTTAGAAAATGTCAAAATATTTCAAATGTGTACTTGAAAACAAAAAAAAATTTTGTGATCTGTTAGGTAAATATAAGCTATATGAGTGATAATAGCTTATATTTATCCAAGAGATCACTAATTCTCAAAGTTTTCAGGTTAGTTCCAAATTAGCAAAAATTCTCAAAAAAAAAAAATGTCACCATCGGAAAAATTGTCAGGTATATGAGACCAGAGTGAAAAGAAGAAATTTAAAGGTTAGTGGGAAAAAAATTTCAAAGAAGTCTGAAAAGAAAAAAATTACAATATGAATGTGAAATATAACTATATGAGTGATAATAAGCTTATATTTATCCAAGATCACTAATTCTCAAAGTTTTCAGGTTAGAAAATGTCAAAATATTTCAAATGTGTACTTGAAAACAAAAAAATTTTGTGATCTTTAGTAAAATATAAGCTATATGAGTGATAATAAGCTTATATTTATCCAAGAGATCACTAAATTCTCAAAAGTTTTCAGGTTAGAAAATGTCAAAATATTTCAAATGTGTACTTGAAAAACAAAAAAATTTTTGTGATCTGTTATGTAAATATAAGCTATATGAGTGATAATAAGCTTATATTTATCCAAGAGATCACTAAATTCTCAAAAGTTTTCAGGTTAGAAAATGTCAAAATATTTCAAATGTGTACTTGAAAATCAAAAAGAAATTTCGTTGTCTGTTAGGAAAATATAAGCTATATGAGAGATAATAAGCTTATATTTATCCAAGAGATCACTAAATTCTCAAAAGTTTTCAGGTTAGAAAATGTCAAAATATTTCAAATGTGTACTTGAAAAACAAAAAAAAATTTGTGATCTGTTATGTAAATATAAGCTATATGAGTGATAATAAGCTTATATTTATCCAAGAGATCACTAAATTCTCAAAAGTTTTCAGGTTAGAAAATGTCAAAATATTTCAAATGTGTACTTGAAAAAAAAAAAAATTTTGTCATCTGTTAGGTAAATATAAGCTATATGAGTGATAATAAGCTTATATTTATCCAAGAGATCACTAAATTCTCAAAAGTTTTCAGGTTAGAAAATGTCAAAATATTTCAAATGTGTACTTGAAAAACAAAAAAAATTTTGTGATCTGTTAGGTAAATATAAGCTATATGAGTGATAATAAGCTATATTTATCCAAGAGATCACTAAATTCTCAAAAGTTTTCAGGTTAGAAAATGTCAAAATATTTCAAATGTGTACTTGAAAAACAAAAAAAATTTTGTGATCTGTTAGGTAAATAAAGCTATATGAGTGATAATAAGCTTATATTTATCCAAGAGATCACTAAATTCTCAAAGTTTTCAGGTTAGAAAATGTCAAAATATTTCAAATGTGTACTTGAAAACAAAAAAATTTTGTGATCTGTTAGGTAAATATAAGCTATATGAGTGATAAAGCTTATATTTATCCAAGAGATCACTAAATTCTCAAAGTTTTCAGGTTAGAAAATGTCAAAATATTTCAAATGTGTACTTGAAAAACAAAAAAAATTTGTGATCTGTTAGGTAAATATAAGCTATATGAGTGATAAAGCTTATATTTATCCAAGAGATCACTAAATTCTCAAAAGTTTTCAGGTAGAAAATGACAAAATATTTCAAATGTGTACTTGAAAAACAAAAAAAATTTTGATCTGTTAGGTAATATAAGCTATATGAGTGATAATAAGCTTATATTTATCCAGAGATCACTAAATTCTCAAAAGTTTTCAGGTTAGAATGTCAAAATATTTCAAATGTGTACTTGAAAACAAAAAAAAATTTTGTGATCTGTTAGGTAAATATAAGCTATATGAGTGATATAAGCTTATATTTATCCAAGAGATCACTAAATTCTCAAAAGTTTTCAGGTTAGAAAATGTCAAATATATTTAAATGTGTACTTGAAAAACAAAAAAAAATTTTGTGATCTGTTGGTAAATATAAGCTATATGAGTGATATAAGCTTATATTTATCCAAGAGATCACTAAATTCTCAAAATTTTCAGGTTAGAAAATGTCAAAATATTTCAAATGTGTACTTGAAAAACAAAAAAAATTTTGTGATCTGTTAGGTAAATATAAGCTATATGAGTGATAATAAGCTTATATTTATCCAAGATCACTAAATTCTCAAATAGTTTT
Organism: Octopus sinensis; assembly: GCF_006345805.1. NCBI lineage: Eukaryota > Metazoa > Mollusca > Cephalopoda > Octopoda > Octopodidae > Octopus > Octopus sinensis. The sequence goes on along the minus strand of NW_021824512.1, from coordinate 5,382 downwards.
CAGGTTAGAAAATGTTCAAAATATTTCAAATGTGTACCTGAAAAACAAAAAAAAATTTCTGATTTGGTTAAGTGATAAAAGCTTATATTTATCCAAGAGATCACTAATTATTGAAAAGTTTTCAGGTTAGAAATAGGTCAAAATATTCAAATGTGTACTTGAAAAACAAAAAAAATTTTTGTCTTTAGTAAAATATAAGCTATATGAGTGATATAAGCTTATATTTATCCAAAGTGTCACTAAATTCTCAAAAGTTTTCAGGTTAGGAATGTCAAAATATTTCAAATGTGTACTTGAAAAACAAAAAAAATTTTGTGATCTGTTAGGTAAATATAAGCTATATGAGTGATAATAAGCTTATATTTATCCAAGAGATCACTAAATTCTCAAAAGTTTTCAGGTTAGAAAATGTCAAAATATTTCAAAAGTGTACTTGAAAACAAAAAAAAATTTTGTGATCTATTAGGTAAATATAAGCTATATGAGTGATAATAAGCTTATATTTATCCAAGAGATCACTAAATTCTCAAAAGTTTTCAGGTTAGAAAATGTCAAAATATTTCAAATGTGTACTTGAAAAAACAAAAAAAATTTCGTGTCTCTTAGGAAATATAAGCTATATGAGTGATAATAAGCTTATATTTATCCAAGAGATCACTAATTCTCAAAAGTTTTCAGGTTAGAAAATGTCGAAATATTTCAAATGTGTATTGAAAAAAAAAAAAAAATTTTTGATCTGTAGGTAAATATAAGCTATAGAGTGATATATAAGCTTATATTTATCCAAGAGATCACTCAAATTCAAAAAATACAAATGTGTTTCAGTTAGAAAATCTCAAAATATTTCAAAGTTACTTTTGACAAACAAAAAAAAATTTTGTGACTGTTATGTAATATAAGTCTATACTGAGTGATAAATATAGCTTCATATTGTATCCAAGAGATCACTAAATTCAAAAGTTTTCAGGTTAGAAATGTCAAAATATTCAAATGTGTACTTGAAAAACAAAAAAAATTTTCCGATCTGTTATGTAAATATAAGCTATATGAGTGATAATAAGCTTATATTTATCCAGAGATCACAAATTCTCAAAAGTTTTCAGGTTAGAAAAGTCAAAATAGTTCAAATGTGTACTTGAAAAACAAAAAAAATTTTGTGATCGTTAGGTAAATATAAGCTATATGTGATATGATATAGTAAGTACTTCTTATATTTATCCAAGATCACTAAATTCTAAAAAGTTTTCAGTTGAAAATGTCAAAATATTTCAAATGTGTACTGAAAAACAAAAAAAAATTTTGTGATCTGTTAGATAAATATAAGCTATATGAGTGATAATAAGCTTATATTTATCCAAGAGATCACTAAATTCTCAAAAGTTTTCAGGTTAGAAAATGTCAAAATATTTCAAATGTGTACTTGAAAAACAAAAAACAATTTTGTGATCTGTTAGTTAAGAATAAGCTATATGAGTGATAATAAGCTTATATTTATCCAAGAGATCACTAAATTCTCAAAAGTTTTCAGGTTAGAAAATGTCAAAATATTTCAAATGTGTACTTGAAAAACAAAAAAAATTTTGTGATCTGTTAGGTAAATATAAGCTATATGAGTGATAATAATCTTATATTTATCCAAGAGATCACTAAATTCTCAAAAGTTTTCAGGTTAGAAAATGTCAAAATATTTCAAATGTGTACTTGAAAACAAAAAAAAATTTTGTGATCTGTTAGGTAAATATAAGCTATATGAGTGATAATAAGCTTATATTTATCCAAGAGATCACTAAATTCTCAAAGTTTTCAGGTTAGAAATGTGAAAATATTTCAAATTTGTACTTGAAAAACATAAAAAATTTTGTGATCTGTTATGTAATATAAGCTATATGAGTGATAATAAGCTTATATTTAACCAGAGATCACTAATTCTCAAAAGTTTCAGGTTAGAAAATGTAAAATATTTCAAATGTGTACCTGAAAAACAAAAAAAAATTTTAATGTGTTAAGTGATAGAAGCTTATATTTATCCAAGAGATCACAAATTATTCAAAAGTTTTCAGGTTAGAATATGTCAAAATATTTCAAATGTGTACTTGAAAACAAAAAAAATTCTTTCTCTCTGTAGTAAAATATAAGCTATATGAGTGATTATAAGCTTATATTATCAAGAGATGACTAAATTCTCAAACGTTTTCAGGTTAGGAAATGTCAAAATATTTCAAAAGTGTACTTGAAACATAAAATGAAATTTAGTGATCTGTAAGGTAATATATGCTATATGAGTGATAATAAGCTTATATTTATCCAAGAGATTCACTAAATTCTCAAAAGTTTTCAGGTTAGAAAATGTCAAAATAATTCAAAAGTGTACTTGAAAACAAAAAACAATTTTGTGATCTGTAGGTAAATATAAGCTCTATGTGAGTGATATACGCTTATATTTATCCAAGAGATCACTAAATTCCAATCAAAGTTCTCTGTTATTCAGGTTAGAAAATTCAAAATATTTCAAATGTGTACTTGAAAAACAAAAAGAAATTTTGTTGTCTCTGTTAGGAGAATATAAGCTATATGAGTGATAATAAGCTTATATTTATCCAAGAGATCACTAAATTCTCAAAAGTTTTCAGGTTAGAAAATGTCGAAATATTTCAAATGTGTACTTGAAAACAAAAAAAAATTTTGTGATCTGTTAGTAAATAGAAGCTATATGTGATATAAGCTTATATTCTCCAGAGATCACTAAATTCTGAAAGGTTTTCAGGTTAGAAAATGTCAAAATATTTCAAATTTGTACTTGAAAAACAATAGGAAATTTACATCTGTTATGTAAATATAAGCTATGAGTGATAATAGCTTATATTTATCCAAGAGATCACTAAATTCTCAAAGTTTTCAGGTTAGAAAATGTCAAAATATTTCAAATGTGTACTTGAAAAACAAAAAAAATTGTGTGATCTGTTAGGTAAATATCAGCTATATGAGTATAATAAGCTTATATTCATCCAAGAGTCACTAATTCAATGTTGTTCGTTCAGGTTAGAAAATGTCAAAATATTTCAAATGTGTACTTGAAAACAAAAAAAAATTTTGTGATCTGTTAGGTAAATATAAGCTATATGAGAAGTGCAGTAATATGTACTTTATTATTCTCCAAGCAGATCACTAAATTCTGAAACAGTTTTTCAGGTTAGAAAATATGTCAAAATATGTTCAAATGTGTACTCATCAAAACAAAAGGAAATTTAACAAGATCTGTTTGTAAATATAAGCTATAGTGTATAATAAGCTTATATTTATCCAAGAGATCACTGAATTCTCAAAGGTTTTCAGGTTAGAAAATGTCAAAATATTTCAAATGTGTACTTGAAAAACAAAAAAAATTTTGTGATCTGTTAGGTAAATATCAGCTATATGAGTGATAATAAGCTTATATTCATCCCAGAGATCACTAAATTCTCAAAAGTTTTCAGGTTAGAAAATGTCAAAATATTTCAAATGTGTACCTGAAAAACAAAAAAAAATTTCTGAATTGTTAAGTGATAAGAAGCTTATATTTATCCAAGAGATCACAAATTATTCAAAAGTTTTCAGGTTAGAATATGTCAAAATATTTCAAATGTGTACTTGAAAAACAAAAAAAATTCTTTGTCTCTTAGTAAAATATAAGCTATATGAGTGATAATAAGCTTATATTTATCAAAGTGATGACTAAATTCTCAAAAGTTTTCAGGTTAGGAAATGTCAAAATATTTCAAAAGTGTACTTGAAAAATAAAATGAAATTTAGTGATCTGTAAGGTAAATATATGCTATATGAGTGATAATAAGCTTATATTTATCCAAGAGATCACTAAATTCTCAAAAGTTTTCAGGTTAGAAAATGTCAAAATAATTCAAAAGTATACTTGAAAAACAAAAAACAATTTTGTGATCTGTTAGGTAAATATAAGCTATATGAGTGATAATAAGCTTATATTTATCCAAGAGATCACTAAATTCTCAAAAGTTTTCAGGTTAGAAAATGTCAAAATATTTCAAATGTGTACTTGAAAAACAAAAAAAATTTCGTTGTCTCTTAGGAGAATATAAGCTATATGAGTGATAATAAGCTTATATTTATCCAAGAGATAACTAAATTCTCAAAAGTTTTCAGGTTAGAAAATGTCGAAACATTTCAAATGTGTACTTGAAAAACAAAAAAAAATTTTCTGATCTGTGAGGTAAATATAAGCTATATGAGTGATAATAAGCTTATATTTATCCAAGAGATCACTAAATTCTCAAAAGTTTTCAGGTTAGAAAATGTCGAAACATTTCAAATGTGTACTTGAAAAACAAAAAAAATTTTTGATCTGTGAGGTAAATATAAGCTATATGAGTGATAATAAGCTTATATTTATCCAAGATCACTAAATTCTCAATGTTTTCAGGTCAGAAAATGTCAAAATATTTCAAATGTGTACTTGAAAAACAAAAAAAATTTGTGATCTGTTATTAATATATAAGCTATATGAGTGAAAATAAGCTTATATTTATCCAAGAGATCACTAATTTTCAAAAGTTTTCAGGTTAGAAAATGTCAAAATATTTCAATGTGTACTTGAAAAACAAAAAAAATTTTGTGACTGTTAGGTAAATATAAGCTATATGAGTGATAATAAGCTTATATTTCTCCAACAGATCACTAAATTCTGAAAAGTTTTCAGGTTAGAAAATGTCAAAATATTTCAAATGTGTACTTGAAAAACAATAGGAAATTTTCCGATCTGTTATGTAAATATAAGCTATATGAGTGATAATAAGCTTATATTTATCCAAGAGATCACTAAATTCTCAAAAGTTTTCAGGTTAGAAAATGTCAAAATATTTCAAATGTGTACTTGAAAAACAAAAAAAAATTTTGTGATCTGTTGTGTAAATATAAGCTATATGAGTGATAATAAGCTTATATTTATCCAAGAGATCACTAAATTCTCAAAAGTTTTCAGGTTAGAAAATGTCAAAATAATTCAAAAGTGTACTTGAAAAACAAAAAACATTTGTTATCTGTTAGGCAAATATAAGCTATATGAGTGATGATAAGCTTAATCTATCCAAGAGATCACTAATTCTCAAAAGTTTTCAGGTTAGAAAATGTCAACATATTAATGTTTTCAAATGTGTACTTGAAAAACAAAAAAAATTTTGTGATCTGTTAGGTAAATATAAGCTATATGAGTGATAATAATCTTATATTTATCCAAGAGATCACTAATTCTGAAAAGTTTTCAGGTTAGAAAATGTCGAAAATATTTCAAATTTGTACTTGAAAAACAATAGGAATTTTGTGATCTGTTATGTAAATATAAGCTATATGAGTGATATAAGCTTATATTCAACC